>NC_052392.1:32203226-32503226 GCF_009389715.1 Phoenix dactylifera | reverse complement strand
TTGGTTCAAGAACTAGGGAGGAGGAAGCTCCAGCCATCTGTCTTTGCAAGCACTTTCCTTTCCATTGATATACTAATAGAAGGATCTTTATTTTTTTCCCCCTTTCTTTTCAATCCTTTGCCTTTAATTATTTTAATAAAAGTGATTAGGCTACTGTCTAATCTTTCACTCAAAAAAAGAGAAGAAAAAGAAATAAAAAGAGCGCACTCAATCATTAACACATGTCATTTAAGGGAGAAATTAGCATTTGGCATGCTAGTCTTTAGTTGCCACCCTTATAATTAGAGCTGTTGCAAGGACAAATTGAGTGTTATGTGTAGGGATTAACAGTATAATGTTGACATCTTGATTATACCTAAAGTTCGCCCCAAGCAAAAGCGAGAGATTAGATGGAATCGAGATAGCTTTAGTGGAGAATAATTTTTTTCGTCGGACCACAAATTGGTTGCTTCCAACAATTGCAATTAGAATCTATGCCTCTCCTTTTGGTTTAATAGAATCTTTGCCTTTACAAGATACAATTCATATAATAATTAGTTGAAGCCAAATTAGAATCCCTTGTAAGAGTATCTCTTACAAATATTGACCCTGCTTCAATAACATTGGCATGCATAAAATTTCCTGAATAGCACCACAAAAGCTTGATTTTAGCGGACCAAACCAATATTTTCACTAGCTACATTTGCAGACAAGCATAATTAAACTCCAATCATGTATCATCCATGCACGTCTTGCTGCTTGGTCGGGCAAGCTATCTATATCAAGAAAGGTAGCCTCCAGCCAAGTGAAAATAATGGGTAGCGTTAACCTACCATTAAACTAAAAGAAAAGATTGGGTTATATGAAGAAAATTGGTGTATATAAGATTTGAAACCATAAGTTTCAATTTCGATATCATGTTAACTGGCCACTAGATATCATAAATTGAAGTTGTTAAAGGAGTCAACAATGTTCAATTAAGGCTGCAAATGGGCAGGACTAACCTGTGACCCAACCCAACCTGACCCAACCTAATTAGACTCGACCTGACCCATTTTAGAGGATCCGTGGGGTTGGGTCGGATTCTAAAATTGGATCCGTTGTATTTTTCGGATTGGGTCTGGTTTTACTGAATCTCGACCAGACCTGGACCCAACTCGACCTAAATCCGACCCGATCCAATTTTTTTTGAGTCAATTTTGGATTGTTTACCCAAGGACCCGATCCGACCCGACTAAAATCTAGATTACCCATTTAGGCTCCCAATCCGCAGACCCAAACTCAGTTTACTAAGGCCCAAGTCGCTCCGACAATTCAAATGTCCGATTCATTCAATCACTGCTTTATTAAGTTTTCAGCCTAGGCTTAGCCAGAGACATAAGCCCATTCGCTTTCTCTCTCGAATCTCGAATCTCGATCTTCTGATTCTCCGTTCCCCTAAGGGCTGAGCCGCTGAGGAGAAAACGATCCTTTCTGGATCAATCTCCAACTTCATGCTCGTAGAAAACACTAGAGCCTCTAGCAATTCAGTGAGTCTCTTCGGCGTTCGGCGATTTTGGCGTACTTCGCTCCTTCTCCCAAGGTATCTTCTTCCTCCGAAACTCTAGATTTGCAACTTGCCCTACATTGTTATCCTCCATCCTCCCATCTTTGGTTCTTCGAAACCCTAGATCTTTCTTCTCGAGATATTACTCTGGGTCGGTCCTTGTATAACCCTAGGTTTCAGCATTTTTTCTGATGTTTTTGACTACTTGTTGTTATCATTGGCATGCGTAAAATTTCCTAAATAGCACCACAAAAGCTTGATTTTAGCGAACCAAACCAATATCTTCACTAGCTACATTTGCAGACAAGCATAATTAAACTCGAATCATGTATCATCCATGCACGTCATTCTGCTTGGTCAGGCAAGCTATCTATAACAAGAAAGGTAGCCTCCAACCAAGTGAAATTATTGTGTAGCGTTAACCAACCATTAAACTAAAAGAAACGATGGGTTATATGAAGAAAAATTGGTGCATATAAGATTTGAAATCATAAGTTTCAATTTTGATATCATGTTAATTAGCCACTAGATATCAAAAATTGAAGTTGTTAAAGGAGTCAACAATGTACAATTAAGGATGCAAATGGGTCGGGTTGAGCCGTGACCCAATGCAACCCGACCCAACCCAATTAGACCCGACCCGACCTGTTTTAAAGGATCCGTGGGGTTGGGTCGGATTCTAAAATTGGATCCATTGTATTTTTCGGGTCGGGTTTGGTTTTACTGAATCTCGACCCGATCTGGACCCGACTCGACCCAAACTCGATCCGACCTGTTTTTTTTAGTCAATTTTGGATTGTTTACCCAAGGACCCGATCCAACCCGACTAGAATCTAGATTCCCCATTACCTGCAAACCCAAACTCGGTTTACTAAGGCCCAAGTCGCTCCGATAATTCGAATGTCCGATTCATTCAATCACTGCTTTATTAAGTTTTCAACCTATGCTTAGCCAGAGCCATAAGCCCATTCGCTCTCTCTCGAATCTCGAATCTCGATCTCCTGATTCTCCGTTCTCCCCTGAGGGCTAAGCCGCTGAGGAGAAAACTATCCTTTCCGGATCAATCTCCAACTTCATGCTCGTAGAAAACACTAGAGCCTCTAGTGATTCAGCGAGTCTCTTCAGCGTTCGGCGACCTTGGCGTACTTCGCTCCTTCTCCCAAGGTATCTTCCTTCTCCGAAACTCTAGCTTTGCAACTTTTCCTACATTGTTTATCCTCCATCCTCCCATCTTCGGTTCTTCGAAACCCTAGATCTTTCTTCTCGAGATATTACTCCGGGTCGGTCCCTGGATAACCCTATTTTTTCTGATGTTTTTGACTATTTGTTGTTTGACGTTTTCCATGCATGCTGTGTTGAATATACTTGATGAAATGCATGCTATGCTGAATATGCTTAATGAAATGCGTAAGTGGGCTGCATGAATGCTAAAAGACGGTGTTGGTCGATAACTCGATATACGCTGCGCTTAAGATGGTCCATTGACACCACTATGGTTCCGACCTTGACCTAGCCCAAGCCAGGTCCATTGACACCACTATGGTTCCATGAGAAGCTAGTTTGTCTCTACGAAGGATTGAACAGAGTGAACCAAGAAAGTGACCATCGCTTAAGAATTAGTTGGTACATGCAAATAAGCGGGCCGATATGTGCATGCAAATTGTTCGGACTTTAACATGGCCTATGTATTGAGTATGCATCTGATTTAGATATTTTATGGAGAATATTTTAAATATCTACAGTTTTTTCCTTACTTCTTCAATCTAGCTCATATTGAAAGTTATCTAGACCCAAACCTAACTCGGACCTGGCCCGGACCCGAGCTAGATCCGAATTTTTTTGGTCGGATCTGGGTTATATATGGACCCGACCCGATCCGATCTTCAAATAGGTTGGGTCTGGATTTAAAATTAGAATCCGAATAAACAATCAGGTTAGGTCGGGGTCACTCAATATCCAATTCAATCTGGCCCATTTGCACTCCTATGTACAATAGGCCTTAACAATTAGGTCATAGCCCAATCCAATTATTTCAAACTTCAGCAAATCTAAAATATTACGGTAGAGGTGATTGCATTGAAAATTTTATAAAATTCATAGATTGGGCCAATATAAAAAAACTAAATTTACTCTATAATTATAAATATTCAAAAATAGTTTTAAAGTAGGCCGGCAAGTAGTTAATTGGAATTAAAAAAAAAACTCAGTAGATTTGTTTTTTCATACGAGATTTGGTCCACTCCAAATCTATTTCTCGTTATAGGTGTAGTACTAATCAAATCCATAATTTTATAATTTTATCAGTGGTACTGTTCTAATCTATAAATTTTATAAAATTTTCTGTTAAATTATGCTCTGTCGGATTTTTTTTTTTTTTTTTTAGCTGCAAAGAAAACAGAGCAGATGCTTTCAAAATGAACCGAAGTTCAATGCATTGGAGAATATTTACGTAGCATAAAAGACAAAAGGACACCAATAAATTCCAGGTACAGTGGACGTAGGCTTGGGGATTCCAAAACCAGGGGCTGAGAACCGAAAGAGGACGGCAAAGGAGCCGTGGAGACAAGTGGCCGCGTAACAATGAGCAGTACTGACACCCAATAAAGATACACACAGAATCAAGTTCTAACGTTAAAAACTATTTTTGATGGAAACTTTTTTTTCGGGGATGGATTGCCATGGAAGAGTTTTCCAAGAAGGATTGGCCTCCAACACAAATATAATAATTCATATGCCCTTATTTATATAGACTGATGTCTCCTAAGATTAATTAAAGCTTTTGTGGTGCAATTATGTTGAGCCTTGTGGTACAATGGGAAAATGATTGTTTACAGGGGCAAATCCCTGAGGAGGTGGCATGCACATGAGCTTGTCCAGAGATCATAATTAATGTCATCATGTGAGTTGGCTCTTGGAATCAAATGTACTTCTGTAAAAAAAAACACTCCCAAGGCATCCAATGCACCTTTTTTTTATCTCATTGACTGTTTATACTTTATAGTGGGGTTGAGGGCCTTGGATGTTCCTCCTTGAGTAAGATTTAAAAGGTCATATAAGTTTTTTAAATAAAAGAATAGTCTATCATCCTGATATATAATATTTAAAATATTTTTGTTTAGAAATATATATTTTGGTTTTTTTTTCCTCTGTTCATAGAGTGAGCATATGATGGCAACAATGGTATTGGGAGTCAAAAAATATGGTGGTTTTATAATTTGAGAATCAGTAGTTATTTTACATTCGAACAATAATATTTATTTTGTATAAATAATGATTTTATTTTGTGCTTATTTAATTTATTGGTAAGAAATCTTCAAACTCTTAGTTTTTATTTTGCATGATCGGGATATATTACACACTATAATTGATGGAGTGAATTTTCATTTTGATTTATGGGTTTGGGCATAGATTGTTCTAGTAAGTTGCAATTTAACTTTATGCTTCTTGTTTTATGCTATTATTCTCCTGTAGCTATCAACTACGCGTGCTCGGTGCTTATTTTTTGAACATGTAAACATACTGCCAAATGACAATGTACCCCATGTAGGATGTTGCTATGAAATATTCCTTGATCGATAGTAGTATATTATTGGCATCAAACCAAAACCTTAAATAGCATTGATCTTATTATACATTAATCCTTAGTGGTAGGCTAGTGGTTTAGGCAAAGTTAATCAAGGGGATTATTATAAACAAAAAATTAAACATTTAGTAGACACTTAGTACATATGTCTTTGTTTAAGGAAATTTAGTAAGCAGTCCTCTTTTTTATATTATTTGGTTAGATTATAGCTTCTATATGCCAGAGCATCCTTGTTAATTTTTTATTCCAATACCCTACCAAATTATAACTTTTCTTTCATAATTAGCATAGTTTATTTTTTGATGTAAGTCTTGTTTTTTTCAGTTACTTGCAAGGCACATGCATTTTGCTTGCTCTGCTACATACAATGTACATTAAATATTAAAAATGGACCTTTGTTTTGATTAGTTGTCGTTAGTCATAGATATTGCCAATATCGTGAGTCTTGTTTGTCCATATCGTATTATTTGGACCGGGCATCTTGATCTAGCTTTGCACAACAATGCAGATTGTTGCTACATTATTAGATTTGACCAATTATGATGTTCTTGTGTCGTTATTACCGATAATATTATGGATAGTTTGTGCTCCCATTTGGTGGATATATATATTGACAGTGTAGCTTCAAGTATTCATGACTTGATTTCTCTCATACATGCCCTTTGAAATAGTCGTTGGATGATCTCACTTTACATGTCCAATAGCACTACAATTTGACTCTCGATCGCACTACTTATATTTTCATATGTGGACCATCTCTAGAGTATACAAGAAACCAAAAAAGACATATACATAGTGTAAGTACAGCAAGATATGTTCAACAACTAACGAAATAGCCTAGCATCCTCATCGTTACCAACTAACGGTGAAGGAAACTTTACATGTTATACTAGATTGAAAAAAAAAAAAAATCTTCAGTCCTTTTCGTGTGCCAATTTTTAACCTAATACCTCGCAAGCAAGCAATTTTTTATCTAAGGAGAGGGTTCATCGTCCTATGTTAGTTAATTGTTACTTTCATCTCAGCATCATTTTTCTTCCACCATTGGCAACCTCTCTGCATTGTTAGGAACAATACCAAGGTGAAAAAGAAACAAAATACCATAGACCCTATCATCCAATCCACTTCGTTTGAATTCTAGTGCAAGGATAGAATAGACTTTATCATTCTCTATAACACGGATCTCAAAGTTTATTATCCGAGGCATCTTGCTATCCAATGGCCACAAAGAAGTCATTCTGCCGTGCGATCATGCACGAGATACCCTTGCATGGATATGCACGAATTTTGTCACAATACGCAAAGCCAAATAAAGCGCATCTCCACGGGCAGGCGAACGGTGGATAAGCCGTTGAAGAAAGGGGTTGCCGACCTTGTTAGCACGAATCGCAAAGACCACTTGTATCACCGCTGGGTCCAAAGGATATGTTTTCTTTCACCTTCTAGGAAATGGAGCTGGATCCCGAGGCCGGGCCCACCCGCGAGAGTCGCTGCCATTGGGATCGCTGCGAAGTGGGTGACATCACTAGGATCCATCCGGTTCCGAGTTCCGACGCAGGTCCTTGAAATTCCAGGGATAGTGGATAGCTATGCTCCCCTATTCCCCAGAATAAAGCGGATAAGCCCCGCCGATCTCTAACTAATCTAATCATTCCACGTTGCTCCTGTCATGCACTCCCTTATTTATATAAAAACACCTATATTTTAAGAACAAAAGTCCACTTTATTATTATTATTTTTTTTTAATAAAAACGGCTGCCATATAAAACTCTCGTGAGTACAAAGAGTAAAAACAAAGAAAAAAGAACGTCTAAAGCAGACGTCCATAAAAAATCTCTGAAGTGCTGGGTTACAAAGAAGGCGATCCAGTCTGTTATCCTATTCGCCTCCCTGAACACATGTGCTGCCTGAAAATCACTCATTATCTGAGCCATCCTACGAAACTTCCGAATAAGAGGATGAACATTCCCATACTTGTCCACCCCCCGGATCCAATCGAGCACCATAGATGAGTCCCGCTCGAGGTACATCCGCTCGACACCAAGTATTTGTTCGGCATATGATAACAAAAGTCCTCCTTGCAATAGAGAAAATTGTATGAAGCAAGCTTTCTTCAGTGCCGTCGTCTCCTATAATATACATCTTGATATCCAAGAGTTATACTGCGACTCCGATTCATAACTTCATAAAAAATAAAAAAAATTATGATACACTCTTTTTTTTTTATCCTCATCTTTGTTAGCCTATGAGATTTTTCTTTTTTTTAAGATATGTATCGGGTTACAAAATGACTAATTTACTTGGTATGTATTATTTAATCGTAGATTATGTATTGACGAACATCATATTTTGAAAACTATGTATCGATTTGCCTAAAAGATCATGAGTCAGTACGTCAGCAATATTTGAATTATTACTAGGTATATATTAAAGAAACTTACAATATATATCTGGAAGCTAATAAGTGTGTATTAATTATTTATGTACTCGAGAACACAATGTTTTGAAACCTATATATTGATATATTTAGAAGTGTGTATTGGATTATTGAATGACTAATATGCAAGGTGTGTATTATCTAGCTATATACAACGTACAGGTGAGTACCATATTTCCAAAATTATGTATTGATTTACTTAGAGGTATGTATTAGATGGCTGTTAGGTATACATCAAAGAAGTTTAAAGTATACATTAGCAAATATGTAGTAGTCTCAAACTCTACATCATATAACTCCAAGTTCTATATTTGCAAAAGAATACAAAAGTTTTGCAATCCTCAAATAACCTTACAATTTCCATTTGAATTAAAAACTCCATCAACGAACAAAGAAGAAAAGTGTTACGGACAGAGGCTCAATGAGGAAGAGGAGAGGATGGATCATGATTTTTTTTTGGTTTTTTTTAAAAGGTTACAGGATGGATGGATTTGTTAGCAAGAAGAGTATTTTCCTGTTAAAACTCTTAGGTTTCCATATTAAAATATATGCTATAGAACATATGGCAAATGAGGAATTTCCCTCCTTACAATTTCTTCTTGTCCGTGCATAAGAGGAATTTTATTCAATACAATATCTTCTTGTCCATGCACTGGAGGAATTTTGTTCAATATTTAAGTTATCAGACACATAACTCATTGTTATGTCTGCGTATGTACTAGGTCCAATGCTCTACAGGGAAGCCAGGTGTAGGTCCATTCATCAGACGATCAGAATCCATTCCTTACCAGGATAAGGTTGTATTTTTTATTCCCAAAGTGACCTTACAATTTTGCTCCTGGCTTGCCAGAATCGAAATATTCTCGTTCTTATCATTTTAACGATAAAGGAAAACGTCAAGCTCCTTCGCTGCAGATGAGTACATAACGCCGTAATCGACCTCGGCTTTGCGCATAATTACAACACCAGCCTGACAGATGCTTCCGCCGGATCGAGTGCCGATATCACCGTCCATCCGGCTGAGAAGTGCAGTTTGGACGGTCAGGATGGCCGTCTTGGCCGGGGGAGGCCATTTCTGTTATTTGGACAAGAAGGATGGGCAATTTCGTTCTAGACCGTAGATCTCGGATCGCACGGAAATGCCAACGCCAGTACCGCCTGCCGCTCTCGCGCCGGCAAGCGGGCCTTAAAGAGCATCCCTGCGGTTCGACGGTAACGTCACCGCATGTGAGCCAATGGTCCTCGTCCACGTCACGGGCCCATCACTCCTCCTCGTACGGAAAGCGTGGCGGAGATCGGATGGCTCGAGATCTCGTCTCCAGCCCATCGGACGGTCTACATGCCCTCTTCTAGAGACTTCGAATCGGAAAAAACTTGGACAGTCTCCGAGAAGGGGAGAGAAATAAATGAATATAATAAATTAAGAAGTAAACTGAGGTCGTGATCTAACCACGGTTAGTGTTCTAACCCCGATGACCGCTTGGGCGGAGTTAAAAGGGGGAGAAGATTCGAAGAGAGCGGGCGAGAGAAAGAGAAAGCGAGCGCGAGGGGGAGCAAGAGAGAGGCGAGGAACCGGTGGAGGGGGTGGGTGATTCGAGGGAGCGCTGGAATCTGAGCCGTTGTGTCTGCCGCGTGATCGGATCTGCGCCGTGGGTCGCCGGTCGTGGTCGCGCTGGGGGCCGGGGAGGCGGTCGGCGTTCTTCCGGGCGAGCTTGGCCTGCTTCCTGACCAGATCCGAGGCTCTGGTGAGTTGGATTTGGAATCAGTCTCGAATTTAGTTTTATGCAACTGGAATCGGTCTAGGAGCGTGTTCTTTATGGAATCATTTCGTTTTTTTTTCGTTCGATCGTACGGGAAGTGCAGGGACTGCTTGAATGTTGATTTTGTGAATTGTTGGGCGATTTTGAGGATTATTTTGGACTCGGTAGGGGTTTGTTTGCCGGTGATTTGATTCATGGGAGGAAATGGTAGGGTTTGATTTGTTTAGTTGAGTTTGGAACAAGATCTGTGAATAGTTTGAGCGATTACTCTGAAAATCTGTTGATCTTGTAAAATACGTTCATTTCCTCCCGAAATCCTTCATTTTTTTAGGGTACATAAATCTTTCATTTTTTTTCCGAAAAAGGATCATTTCAGTATGTTGGTCCACGAAAACTAGGGATAGTGATCCCAGAATTTGGAAATGATGTAAAATTGTACATGAATTTCTCTTTATTTGTCGTGTACAAAATTTTTCCTTTTTAAAAATAATCACTAAAAATTTATTCTTTTCATTCCTTTTTGTATGATTTTGTGGAAATCTCAGGATTTTTTATATTTTTTTGAAATAATTGTGATTCTTCGTAGTTATTCGGTGAATATTTAAAATTTATTTCTTAGCAGTTTATTATGATTCTTCTACAAGATATCAGCAGAGCTCTCTTTCAACTCGCCGCCCCCCCTCTCTTTCCTCTGTCCTGATATTCCATTCTGGATTATTAGTAGAATATGCAACAAATAACTGCGTCATTGATGTGTTTATGGTATGACAGTTTGTCAGGTTTGCTTCTTGGGGAGAACTCACTCATGTCGTGATTTATGATATTTTATTCTGGATTATTAGTAGAATATGCAACAAATAATTGCGTCATTGATCTGTTTATGGTATGACAGTTTTTTCAGGTTTGCTTCTTTTCTTTTTTGGCGTGTTGCCTTACTTTACCATTGGATGTTTGAACTAAAGGGGGATTTTTTTTTTTTGGATCAGAGCCTTTTTACTATTTTAGATCATTAATGAATTACTTACCGAAAAACGTCATTAATGGATTGAGTTTTCTTTTTTATTCTTTAAATTTGGTTCATAAATCCACAAGTGATTCATGCTGTGTAATTAATATTCGGCCTGCTTCCTTCCTCTTCTCCACTGGCTTTGTAGCCATAGAGATGTTGTCAAAAAGATGTTTTTTTCTTCTTTTGTTAGATTTTTCTTTCTTCTCCTCCCTTACTCCTCCCCATCGCTCCCCTTTTTTCCTTCCTCCACTTACACCACTTTTCATTTCATGAAAAAAAGCATAACTTTTTTTTCTTCTTCAAAAAACTGTTGTATTAATTATTAAATTGTATCATGTAAACTAGCAAGACTGTAAATGTTGATAATTTGATGCATCATGAGGTATAAATTTTGGGGTGCTAATAATCATAATATTAACCATTTTTCTTCTACAGCATTCTGTTCATTTGATTCATCCATCTTCTGAAAAGATGGCTTCCCCGTTCTCGGGGAGGCGCGCCATCTCCACCTATACTTCCTCCACCACTTGCTTTCTGCTTCTTCCGTTGTGAGGCCAACGGTCACTATCTGATAACCTTGTAGTTGCTACATGATCAATTGTGCTGCACATCTTCCTCTCTTTGTGACCACGTCAGCCTTGGCGTTTGGCGTGCGCGCAAGAGTGAAGAAAAGGAAGAAGAGGACCCTCTGCTGCATCCGACGGTGAATTCCATGTCTCCTAACTTGGATAGCCCTGTCCAGACTCAGATGGCAGTTGCAGTCTTGAATTGCACCCGTGGCAGTGAATACCATGGGAACAAGAAAACTGATGGAAAGCCTGCAGGGAGGAGACGTGTGTTCGTCCAAACTGACACTGGCTGTGTATTGGGTATTGAATTGGATCGTGGAGACAATGTCCACACTGTGAAGAGGAGGTTACAGTTAGCCCTTAATGTGCCCACCGAGGAGAGCTCACTCACATTTGGTGATCGTGTTTTGAAAAATGATCTTAGTGGGGTTCGGAATGATTCCCCATTACTTCTCACTAGGAATTTCCTTCACAGGAGTTCCTCCACCCCATGTCTCTCTCCTACTGGAAAGGAACTCCAGCAGAGAGATAGGAGCGGTCCAATTGAAATCTTGGGGTGCTCAAGCCGCTGTTCTCGAACAAAACAGCTTGTCAAGGACGTAGTGAAGGCTATTAAAAGCGGTGTTGGGCCCATCCCCGTTCACGGTGGGCTTGGGGGTGCCTACTACTTCAGGAACAGCAGAGGTGAGAGCATTGCTATCGTGAAGCCTACAGATGAGGAGCCATTTGCACCAAACAATCCAAAAGGTTTCATTGGGAAAGCCCTAGGACAACCGGGCCTCAAAAAGTCAGTGCGGGTTGGTGAGACAGGGTTTAGGGAGGTTGCTGCATACCTCTTGGACTACGATCACTTTGCCAATGTTCCTCCAACAGTGCTTGTCAAGATAACCCACTCTGTGTTCCATGTCAATGATGGGGTTAACGGTGCGAATGGTAAGGCTCATGACAGGAAGTCTGAAGCTGTCAGCAAGATTGCATCATTTCAGAAGTTTATCCCTCATGACTTTGATGCCAGTGATCATGGGACCTCTAGCTTTCCTGTTGCAGCTGTGCACAGGATTGGTATACTTGATATTAGAATCTTCAACACAGACAGGCATGCAGGGAACCTTCTGGTGAGGAAGCTTGTAGATGGAGCTGGTAGATTTGGAGCTCAGGCAGAACTCATTCCAATAGATCATGGACTCTGTCTGCCAGAGAGCTTGGAGGATCCTTATTTTGAATGGATCCACTGGCCACAGGCATCTGTACCTTTCTCTGAGGATGAACTTGATTACATTGCTAATCTTGATCCTGTTAGAGATTCTGACATGCTTCGGATGGAGCTGCCTATGATCCGTGAAGCATGCCTTAGGGTTTTGGTTCTTTCCACAATTTTCCTCAAGGAAGCTGCGGCATTTGGGCTTTGTCTCGCAGAGATTGGTGAGATGATGAGCAGGGAGTTCAGGACTATGGAAGAAGAGCCTAGTGAGCTGGAGGTTGTATGCATTGAGGCAAGGAGACTGGTAGCTGAAAGAGAGGTAGCTTCTCCAGAAGCTGAACCAGTAGATGAAGATGTAATCCAGTTTGACATTGATTGTGAAGATAGTGGTCCGGTGGTGCCAAAAACACCACCATCCTACCATTTTGGGTTGAAGGTGGGGAGTTCCAGAAACCCACTGTCAAAACTAGAGGAGAGCTTGGAGGAGGAAATCAACGATGACAATGAAAAAAATAATGTGGAAGAGGTTACTTGCTTCCTGCCTGTTATCAATCAGTTTCCAAACATTTCAAAGTTGTCCACATCATTGAAGGGCGTGAGCCTTACTGACAAAACTCAGCGGTATCTGGGTGGTGTTCCAAAAGGGAATGATACTACAGTTAGAACTAACAATAGTGGTAGTGCCAGCGGACTTCAGAGTGGGAGCAGGAGGAGTGCAAACGAGCAGTTGCCTGCAAGCGTGAGCTTTGTGACACTGGCAGACATGGGGGAGGAAGAGTGGGGGTTGTTCCTTGAGAAGTTCCAGGAGCTGCTGCATGGAGCATTCCGTGGCTGGAAGTCTGGGGCTGCTGGCCAGAGGCAGAGGCAGAGGCTAGGCACTTCTTGCCAGTTTTGAGTAGGAGATAGATCGAGAGAATAGAGAGGATGGCTGTGCGTTCTGTTGCTGTTGTTTGTTGTGCCCTTTCTGGTAGCTGTAAAGAATGGAGAAGGGGGTTTTATGAATAAGATCATCGTGGTTCGGGACCGACAAGAGGGTGATTTGTGTTAAGGGATGAGGTGAAGGTGCTTGTGGAGGTGGTCGTGGTTTTGTATATATATCTTTCAGCTCTTTGTTAAATATCAGTTACATGGAGGAGGCGAGTGTGATTGGGTTCCTCTTTCTTTTACTGTCATTTTATGCCTTATCAGACAATGGTTATTAAAAATAAACAATTAGAAAATCTATGTACATCTGCTTATGTATCTTTAGCATGCCAGTTTAGTCTGTTCTTTTGAACATATATGGTGGCTTGTACCACGAGCGACTATTGTTGGGAGACATTCTCGTGTGTTCATTAAACGATGCTATTCCTCCAGGGTGTCGGATTATGGTATGGTTAAGAATGTTGTTTTATGTTTCATAATTCTTAGCTTGCAAACTGCCTTGTTCCTAGTGCGGGCTTGGTTGGATGTTTTTGGTTCTTGGCAGTTCTAGCTTTCTGGATGTGATGTTTCTCCTGCATGAAGTCGACTAGAATGCCATTTTGTTGAGAGGTTTCTCCTGCTTCAATATGAGTTGCAGCTAGTTCTGGCTGGACATTGTCCCCATATAATCTTCTTGAATTATTTTATGCTATATGATGGTAGCCTTGGTGTTGATCTTGTAGAAGTGCAGAATCACAGACTACTTTTGAACCAGGCCCCTGTCTTTGAAGTTGATCGACCTCAGAGGAGACTTCGGGTGACGGTGGTTGGAGTTGTAGGTGCGTGCCGTTTCTAATGCTGGAAATTGGTTTTAGTTGAGTTGCTCGTATCATGCTTGGAATAAGTTTTTACTGGTTTACTGTGCAAGATGGCTTCTTTCTCTTATTTGAAATTTGATCATGGTGTTAACTGATGTATGTGTATTGCTTGGTGCTTAATGATTTTTCCTTTTCTTTCTATGCCTGCAGGCACACTTGTGTGCAAGTGCTTGCCCTCATGGTTATACTATTTTTTTCGTTGTATAATCATAAGGTTTTGGGTAACTTCTTTTTCTTGTTTGAATAGAAACTTATTTAAATCTTTGGATTGTTCTTTTCCATTTCAATTGTAGAAAACTTAAAATCATGAGGACATTTGTGGATCATCTCTTCCTTTTGTGCTGAGCCAGCAATGCTGGTTTTTGTGGTAGAGCTATACAACAAATAAATGTGGAAAAAGAGAACAGAAACTCTGTGTCTGGCTTTTCTGGAACAACTGAGTCGTACATCTTATGACCATGTACCCCACCATTTCTTTCTCCTGGTAAACTCTTGGGGCTCGTTTGGTTCGCGGGAAGTATTTTTCCTCCTAGGAATATGATTCCTGGGAATCATATTCCTAGGAAGAGGATACCTAGGAAAGTACTTTTGACATGTTTGGTTAACCATGGAAAAGTGACTAATTTTCAAAGTGCTTATGTTTGGTTGACCATCCACTTTTCTAGAAAAGTTATGTATAATTTCTATTATGCCCTTAATAAAAATTAGGTCTTTAATGCCTCTTTAATGTTTCTTTAATGCTGAAGGGTCTTTTTGGGAAAAAATAAAAAAAGAGTGATTCCCACCTCATGGGAAAGTAACTTTTTCATGTTTCTCATGAGAAAGACTTTCCCATGAAATGTGGGAATCATATTTCCATGGGAATACCACTTTTCCATCTCTCTCCTTTGAAAACTCCAACCAAACAAGAGGCATTTTATTATTTTTTCGTTGACCACACTTTCTCCCCTCGTTTTCCCGCGAACCAAACGAGCCCTTGGTCTTCTATTGCTTGTTTCTTGCACCGTGGTTAACTCCCATTAATGCCTTGCCTTGTTTGACGAGAATCACCTAGTTCTCTCGCCGTTTATTTTGTTTGTTTCCATTAAGTTATTCCTTTCTTTCTGTTCCATTAAACTCGCTATCGTCATTGCCGGAATCATCAGGCTTAACTTCGGTCGCGCCGTATGGGACGGAATCTCTCTTCGATGACTCCTACTTCCTCTCTAGACTTTATCACTACCACTTCCTCTAGAGTTTATGATGACGGATGAGACGAAGAACAAAAAAAAAAGATTTTTTTTTTTGGAGAAAGCTAATGTCTGAATGCGTCATATCTGAAAAAATAAATTTTTTATATGCGATCGATCATAAAAATTTGGTATATTTTAATTTTTTTAAAAAAAGTTATATGAAATATCCTGATGTCTATCAATCTAAAGGATTACGAATATTTTTTTTAAAAAAATAGTTCTCAGATTTTTTTTACATGTTCCATATAAATTTTATGAAATACGAAAAATTTATTTCAATGGAAACTCTCCCAAAGCTCCAACCGAACACCATCCTTTTTCCGGCGAGCCAGTCCAAAAGGACACCGCAGTGATGTGCTGCGTTCTTATCCTGAAAAGAGGAGGTTGGTGGCGAGTCGGCTTCAGTTGCAGCAGCCTTGCATGCCAATGGCACCCACCAACCAAGCAAAGAGGAAACACGGCGAACCCCAAACCAGGGGCTTTTTGCGTATCATGCACTGCAGCGCCCACGGAATGCTCTTTGGGTGGTCCTAGCTGCGTGGATTGGGCGAGCATCTTTTTTTTGCTCTGTTTTGGAGTTTAGTTCTTGGCCACATGAAGACCACCGGCGTTGATGCTGACCATGGTCATCAATGGCGGATGGATAGCTGAAGGATGGGAGATGACTCCAAGCTGGATGTGCTGCGAGGATTGGAAGTGAATTGGCTCCAAGATTGGCCAACGGAAATGCTGGTTTCTATGGGCTGTGTAGGCTGTCTTTTGGCATTTCCAGAGAGATTGCGTTCATTGGCCAACGAGAGCTATCTTTTGGGCACCAGGTTGCATCATGCAACCGAAATGTTGGCCGATAAAGGGAGGATTCAATTTAATCACCCAATGGCTAAGAGTCGGCCTGCCGAAATGTTGTCACTACTGGTACCTGACCCTGCCTTCTCGTTATGACTGATCTATTGTCAAGGAAAGCAGGAAAGACGGTCTATTTTTGGCTGCTTATTGAACTCTCTTTGACGACTGACACTGGTCTACTTAAGTTGATGAATAAGGCAGATGATTATTGGTATAGAAATTGTTGTGACACGGTCACTTTTAGTTTTCGTATAAGAAAGATTTGTTCGTAATTTCTTTGTCCGTATCGAATTGCTTGCAAAATTAATTCATGTTCCATAAGATCCTATATTAACCATACTACATAAGGGTGGCAATCGGGTTAGGTTGGGTCAAAAATTTATTGACCCAAACCCAAAATATTTATTAAACCGTCAAAATTTCAAATCTGAATCCGACTTTTTGTTAAATTAGTAATCCGACCCGACCCACATAACCCATTTATTAAATAGGTTAAACGCATTAAACAGGTTAGACGGATTTTTAACGGATTAAATTGATTTAAACATATTAAACGGGTTAGGTTAAACAGGTCAGAAACAGATTACGCAGATTTTAAACAGGTTAAATAGGTTAAACGGATCAGGTCATAACTCTATCTAATTATTAAACAGGTCAAAATGGATTAAACAGGTCAAAAGTTTAAACCTGAATCTAATCTATTTAATAAATAGATTTAAACGGGTTGATCTATTTACGACCCAAATCCGTTTATGTCAAACTCCAACCTATTTAAAGTGGATCGTTTACGTTGACGGGTTGGATCATAATTTGCCACCCTTAGCTATACAACCTTCTTGCATTTATGCCGGAGACATCGCCGGTGCATGTATATGTACGTATGTTGATTTATTTTCTAACAACTTAAACTTATGAAATCCAATAGTTTATTATATCATGTTTAAATTTATTGGAGGTCATGAATCTCGATTATTTTCTTGTTGGACTTTTATTTACATATCTTAGCTGCATTGTGCTCCATTTGGGTCAGTAGTAATTATAGTTGATTTCAATACTTTTATTTTGGAAAAACTGCAACAACTCTAGTTGTTGAACTCCGTACCATACTGTGTGCTACATGACTCTGTACATTGGAAGATTGAAGGAAGAAAGGAGAAAAAAGAAGGAAACAAAATTAGCTGCTGTGTTAATAGTACGATTGAGAATCTGAGATAGTCGTCGTTCACTTTACCGAAAAGGACTAATTAATATGAAATAAAGTAAGCTTATGCCTGAACTCCGTCTGCCAAGTAATATGAATAGATGTGGATTCCACCATGGCGGCATGCGGAACGCAAGGAAGGCAAAAAAAAGTTGTTTAACAGTGTCTTGGTCACTTCTCTGGAAAAAAAATATTCAAAAATGATTAAACCACCTTAAATGATATTAGTCGGTGCTTGTCCTGTCTTGCACTTACCATGCATACCGAAAACATTATTCATTGTGTCATACTTTTATATTCATCATTTACCTTTTTTTTCCCCTTATGATCAAAAAAAAAAAAAAAAAAAACAATTACTTTTCTCACTGCTTGATGTTCTAATGGATACTCCTAGGGTAGATTAAATGATGGTTCAGTATCCCTTCTATAAGTTCAGATATGCATCAGTACATCTATTTTTATCTACAAGCATGCAGGACAAGCACAAATGCTATATAGAGCCTCCAGAGGGTAAGTGGGTGGTGACATGTATAAAATCAAATATGTTTCATGTATCAATGGTGCTTGCATGTATCAATTTCATGCCAAGTTTCGACATTTATGAGGCGTTAAGCTAAAATCATGCCATTGTCATACTGGAGTCTCACCAACAATACAAAGGTGATCTGAAACACATACCATGAAAGAAAAAACATCCATTATGAAAAACGAGGACAACTTCAACATTGAAATTTCAGTTTTCTCGATTTGTTCTCAAGAATTTACAATTGCAGGTTCGAGACGCCTGTGGCTATTGCATGGGAGGCTAGGACGTTGCTACCTTGAAGTCATCTATCCCCCTAGACAATGATCTTGTGCACAAATTACAATCATGAAGTCCACACTGAAGGGAAAGAACCAAAAGCTTAATTTCTATAATCATTCACTGAGCCATGTTAATCTCAATGCTCATGCCAGTCCAGAGTGACAGTTTGATTGTAGCACAAGCATCGCAGGATAAAGCATTACCATACACAATGGAGGTAGCAATTTCATGTCTAAAACAAGATACATTGCCTGTACATCTGAGTTCTCCATTAAATACATGTGCACCTCAGCAATTAGCCTTGCAGGATCCACTTCAAGGATGCCTGTAATTGGAAAACCAAATAGGTAACCCACCGACGGGCAAAAATGGTCCGAAGATTGATGATCTGTACATCCTTGCTGATCATCAGGGCCTGTACTCTATAAGAAGAAAGTAATCTGAAGAACATATTATGCTATTGGGGATGGATGCTCTTTGATGCTAGTCATGGAGCTCAGCTCCACTTGCTGAAGCTCTATTCTCTTTAAAATTCCAGATATATCGCTCACCGAAGCAGCCACAGTATCTTCCCTGACCAGGCGCCGCTGTCTTATTTTTGCAATAGCCTGAGTTACATCTGCCATCGAGGGGCGCTTCCTTGGGATCTTGTGCAAGCACCTGTAAGCAATGTCAGCAAGAAGCCTGACCTCTACAGGATTGCTTTCACCCACAAGCTTCCTATCAAGTATCTCATCCCAATCAGGTTTTCCCTCACTATCAATTGCTGCCTGAAATGCAAAAAGCTTGAATAGTAAATTAAAATATACTACTCATATACAAACTAATAGAACTACATTGAATGCTAATTATAAATATGGAATCATGATATGAATATGCATGACTACTTGTCATCGCCAAAGAATAGCAATGAAATCAAGAAATTACCCCAGAATGACATTCTATGAGTTCTAATTTATCTGTGCTTTTGAGCTTCACAGATAGCAAGGTGTCGTCACACAATCTGGTGAAGTTTATGGTTTTTGGCTCAAACTTTCAAGCATATAACCCAAATGTGAACAGTATCAGTGTCTGCATTTCACTCATCTAATCTACACGCCAAAATTTGTTACAATACAATCCTAGGAACAACTGAATAAAATAATAGAAAATAACCTTGGCATGACCCACCAAGATTTATTGTGGCTCACCCAAAATTCAGGCTATGTTCACTGGCACTCTTCTATTATTACAGGAATCCCAAGAGTGGCACTACCTCACCTTTCCTCATATATGTGAGGCCTATGGAATAGAGAGTGGGATTCATCTCACTCTCCCCGTGAGAGACATCAGAGTCCTAGTCGGACTGTTTTTGTTTCCTACATGTCAAGAGAAGCCACTAATCCCAACAATATTATGCATCCAGTTGCTTTCTGAGAGACTTTAGAGTTTAAAGCATCTAACTAAAGCAGGTTTTTCTGGATAAACATATGCCTGCAATTATACACAATCAATGCTTGAATATTAGTATCTACATATATGTTATAGACAACTCATATCATGGCCTCATGGAAGTCAATCATGATGGACATCCAATCAAAGTCAATTGGAGGAGGTTGAGATATGTTTGTCCTTCAGCAGCATACCCAGGTAAGAAATATAATGATTGATAAATATAGCCAGAATAAAAGTAAAGTAGTGATAGTTATGGAAATGGAATCTCCAAGACAAACTTACAAGATTGATGTACTCCATTAGACCTTGTTGTGGATTTATGGCTGTTATGAGTTCAAACAGTATTATGCCAAAGCTATATATGTCACTCTTCTTTGTGAACTTGCATGTTGACATATAGTCAGGATCCATATAGCCATATGTGCCCTTGAGACCTGACTTTCTGCCATCATAAACCTCCTCCTTGGACAGCCCAAAATCAGCAACCTGAATAGATTGATATCACCAATGATTAGATACATGAAATGGGTGCAGAATAAAGGTACAATATTGTATCAGAACTTTAACCGAATTCTCAAAGATTTGTGGGATGAAATCATGACATTGCACTATCTGCATATGAGCAACTAGACCCACAAACAATTTGAGTAGTGGATGAATGTAAACATGCTACAATGATGTGTTACGGCATTTCAACCAAGAAACATAAAATGATTATTATTTTCCTTTGAAAAAGAGGAAAGAAAAGTATAGTCTTGATATCACCACTCGTCGAAGGCTTTGGTACTCAACATATGCAATTCAGAAAGAAGTTAAGGGACACAGTAGTCCTTAACATATGCAATTCAACATAGTCATCGATTCACACTGATCAAGAGGTATTTTCCATCATCAAAGTTCATGGGATGAACGGCACATAAAGAAAGTGTACTGATTGAGTAGAAAAGACCAGAAAGAATGTGGGACAAGCCCTAGTAATCAGTAGGTCAACCAAAGCTAGACATTGCTCGAAGCTTTGGTGTTCAACATATGCAATTTAGAAAGAAGAGAAGGGACATAATAGTCTTTGTAATAGTTTGTAGATGCACAGTGATCAAGAGGTATTTTCCATCATCAAAGTTCATGGTGATGATTGATGAACGGTAAATAAAGAAAGTCTACTGATTGAGAATATAAGACATGAAGGAATGCAGGATAAGCACTGGTTATGAGTAGGTCAACCAAAGCTGGACATTGTTTGAACTTAACCTAGAACTGAGAGTAAATATACAAAATTCAGCCCCAGTCTAGTGGGACTAACTAGATGCAGGGTAAAATCATTCGAAAGACAAAGGCCGTTCTTGACTAATAAAATTCAGTACTCAACCCGATTGAGCTATACCTGAACCTCCTCCGTCCCCAAATTAACAAATGTAGGGTCAGGATGGAGCCCAAATTGTAAATTAAAACAAGTTTACAACACATCGGCTAAACTTGATCCACATGCACCCTATGAGACCAAAGAATGATGTGAATGCATGGGTCCGGAGCATCTATCATGCAAAAGATTCCTGCATGAAACCAACTTGAGATCAAGTACATAAATATTTGTGATCAACACCAATTAACTTTTTCACATCAACATTGACCTTAAATCACATTTTGCATATTTTCAAAATAAAAGAAAATAAAGTTTTACTTTAAACAAAAACAAACAAACATTGCGGTGGTTGGTCGCCTAGGAAATCACATTTTGCATATTTTCACTAGTTTGAAGATTTATAACTTTTTTCTAATGTATCTTTATGAAAGGTTGTGTCCGCCTGACATATTTGTCAAGGGAAATGTCCGTTGGGATGTGTGTCCATAGGAAAGATGCTCTATGTCTCTTCAGAAAAGAAGGTGTCGATCCCCGAAAAGTAATGAACTAGTCTACAAAAGCATAACACAACTAAAAATAAAAACTTGAACTTGATAATCGGATCAACCAGATAATTCTGTAGACACTGGTGACGTAATCAAACATTGGGCTTCAATGTATCCTAGAGGCTTATCACACATTCCTTGCATACTTGATTGGTGGGGGTGAATAAAGCCTTAAGAAAAATGGCAGTGCTGCATGACTTGAAGCCTTTCCATCAGAAGATTATAATGTTTCTTCTCTTTGCTCCAACATCACACAGATGGAGGTATATATTAAGCAGGCAATGAAGGAAGCATTGCTGAAAACGTCAAGGAGTCAAGTCTTTAGGTAGACTGGTAGGGTGTGTTGACACATGCAAATATACGGAGATGGGGTAATTTGGAGTTACTCATAATCTGCATTATGTAGTCCTATAGCAGATGCAATGCACATGCTCTGATCATTTAAATAGGAGAAAGTTACCCCTCATCACTTTCACCAGAAAGGTAAAGAAAACCACTTCATATTGTTGTAGCTAGCAAAACTAGAACTCCGCTAAATACACATTAATGCATATAGTAGCAAAAATTGTAATTTTCTTTTATTGAAATGCCTGTCATCAAATAAAATAACTTTCTAATCTTGGGAATGCTTAGTACGCATATCATCAAAAATAACATTTTAGCAGATAGTAAATAGTTATCCATCCTGATCAGTTTTTGCTAATTCTAGAGTGCTGTATAACTGCTAAGGCACCACTCTTATTCATAGCAAATATGATCAAGGTTATGCAAGGGCATCCCTTGAGATCATGTGAGTGGAGAACAGTCTTGATGTCACGAGGTTTCTTGTTAAGGAATTGTTATGGTATGAGATGCAAAGTGCTGATTACATGCCATACAAGAATAATAAGATAAAATGTTCAGTACACTCATACAAATGGAACATCAAGCAGTTGAGCATAAAGAGAAGAAAATGCACAATGCAATGACTGTTGCGTATTGTCTCACCTTGGCTCTCATTGACTTGTCTAAGAGTATATTAGCCGACTTTAAATCTCGATGAATGACAGGCGGGACAGCCTATTTCAAGAACAATTATCATGATTAATCGGAGCACATAATTTTACAGCTTGCAATAGGAAAATAAGAGATATCCAGTATACCCCTTCATGAAGATACTCAATTCCATGTGAAACATCAAGTGCAATTTGTAGTCTTTCTTCCCAGCTCAATATATGTGGACCATCACCTAAGAACACAAGATAGACCATTATTTCTAGTTCAAAGTTACGCAACAATAAGAAAAAGAAAATAGTACATGATTAATTAACTTTAAACAGTAAAATATCACAATTCATGAACTTCTACAGAAAAGAAAAACATGGTCAATCCATTCCATGAAAAACTATTCAAGTCCAGTAGTTTTTTTTCTTCCTTTTTTTGAAGCCCAACCAAAAATCAGGTGAGGATGGGATCAGGCCTAGGTCTCATATCCACACCAAGAGACTTTACCAACTCAACTAGTTGACAACCTCTTTTATGCTGATCAGATCACCTGCCAATATTTTGATTTAAAATTTAAAAACAAAACTTAATCATTAATCCAGTCTCTACTAAGTCACAGGCAACATTGGTTTTCTTTTCAATTTAGGTTTTAAGATTCATTGAAATTGCATCTTGATATTGAGATGTTAAAATTTTGCTAGTATTTGTATGCTTTAGGTTTCATAATCATTGCAAACACAAATGTAGGGTAACAACTAACAAGGGTTTTAAATTTTTACGGCACCTCTCTCTCTCTCCCTCCCTCCCTCCCTCTCACTAACAACTATATCATGGTTGAACACCCATGGTTAAAATGTAGCAAGGCATTGTAGCATATCTCCATATTGTTTACTGACGGTTCACAAGCTTATGCACCATTCTCCAATTGTCATACAGTATAAGATCATGAGAGTTTAGAACCACTGATATACAGCAATTATGAGCCCAAATGTTCAGCTTGATCAGTTGACCATGAGAGATGTTAGATATTGTAGCAGAAAAACCTTGATTTTAACAATTTACTCTAGTAATGCATGCAGGTCAACAAACAGTAGCTCATGATAATTTAAGATAAGTGAACGAGACAAGAATTTCCCGTATCCTCATCGATCCCAATAATACACTTACCATATAAGAGATTCGCCAAACTCCCATTACTCATGAATTCATAGACAAGCATGCGCTGATTTTTATCTACACAATATCCAACCAAATTCACAAGATTCCTGTGGTGCAACCTACTAAGTAAAACAACCTACACATGGACAAGGATTAAAGAGAGGAAAGTTATGATCAAAACTTGGAACTTGACAGGATAAATTAGAATTAAATTCTAAGATATATGACTAAGTTATAAAACACTCAAACATTATTAAATAATAAACAGGTTTCACCATAAAGAAGATGGTTTATTTAATTGCTTACCACATTTCAGGTAATATCCATATTTGTTGGGAATTGATATAAAAAAAGGAGGGGGGAAAGCTTTGAATAAACCTCCAAACTCAACAGGCTAAGTCAAACTTAAATTACAAATCATAAAACATTCAAGAAAGTTACTACTAAAAGTGTGCAATGTCTCTCTTTGTGCTGATTAATTCATTCATGACTATTTTCATATTCTCAAGAGATTTTGAGGTCATTTATTCTCAATTTAAAACATATCACAATTAATCCATAATAATTTTATATAAAGTATTCTTTAAACTGTCATTTTATTTCACAAATTACTGCTTTGCTAACTTTGCCATTAAATAAATATGAGCTACACTTTCCTGTTTTGCGCAACATATCCCTTTTGTAATTACTGCATTTGTGAAATAAAGATTATATAACATCAAACTACTTCCAGAGAACAGACATAAATAAGCCAAAGCCATCAATAACTTCTAAGGATTTTGTGTGACTGAATTATCAAAATGCATTGCCAAACTTGAACAAAAGAGATTCCTAACACTATGAAGGGTCTAGATATATGGGTGAGATAACCCTTTAGTTTCTCCTCTGGGTGCCTATAAGGCTAGGTTTTACCATCTGTGGCTTTTGGTTATGTTGATTTATTTTGGGACTAAGACTATAAATAACTTTTTCTTAAATTTTTTTATTAAAATTACACTTGTTATGAAGTAGCATGTTTTGTGCTCGAGCTAACCTAATTTTTTTTTACTTCTACTGTAATTCTTGACCCTTACTTTGAAGTGTGCAAACCTTCACTTCTTTAGAGAAAACTAGAAGTATCGTGACCTATATTTGCATCTTTTCCTCTTGAGACTGCAAATTATCTCAAGGGAGATCAATGTACATGATCACATTGTAGGGTCATGCATTGTGCTACAGAGTGAAGCAATACACTTCAGCAGGTAGGTGCAACATGTGCACCGTGGACCAAGCAATACACTCCTGGTCCGTGCTTTCACGGATATGGAGAAAGACATTTTTTTCATCTAACAGATTTTGTTGGCTGCAACAATAATATAATATAAAGGTTCGCCGAACCGGGTACTGGTTGGTGTACCAGTCGGCTACCGGACCAGTTTGGACCGAATCGAACCGGTACCTTGGTTCGCCTGGCCACAGATCAGACCATAGCGCAGAGTGCTGTGGTCTTCGCATGGCCAAAAAGCCACAGCGCGGAGCACTGTGGTCATATCAGGCCACAACGCGGAATGCTATAGCCGTTCTGCGTGGCCAAAAAGCCACAACGTAGAGTGCTGTGGTCAAATCAGCCACAACATGCGCGTTGTGGAAAAAAAAAAAGGGGTGCAAACTGACCGGTACCGGCCGGTTTCGGGTCGGTATGCCCTAAGTACCTGCCGGTTCCGGGCCAGAACCATTTTCCACGCTTGAACCGGACTGGTCCGGTACGGGCTGAACCGGTCGGTACGGATCGGTTAAGCATACCATGATAAGAATTATATTATAACCCATCAAGTTTGGACGCTAAAGAGAAACTTTTAGAGTTCATGCCATAAATTTGTGCATATTCTATTGCCCGAGATCCTGTGGTGGCGGGAGCCTCGGGTGCTATGACATGCTTTTTTTTATTCTTTTGCCACAAGTTTGTCTTACAATATAGACTAATTCTCCTGTATTTTTTAGCATCTTAGAATACATTTTAAACAGGTATCACAGTACCAAACTAAATGGTTTATCCAACCTCTTCCTCGATCTTATTGTTGTGCGAAGCATACACATCCAATACATTTTTGTGAAAGAGGAAGAGGTGGAAACTTAGGTAGCATGAGTGTACCATAAGCTTCCCATGAAGTATAGCTGATGAATCCTATTAACCAAGTAGCGGGCTGGAAGGATTGACCATGAAGTCTTAGAACATTAATACCCATCATAAATTTCATGCCAATGTCAAGTATATGGCAATATTTGCTTTTTTTGTTGGACTAAAATGTTTACTTTCAACTATATTTTGTTCCAGTGCGAGAACTTAGCAGTCCAGTTACTAGTATCAACACCTTCAAACTAGGAAACTTTTAAGATATCTAACATATGACTTCATTAGAACTCAGTTTAATATTTGTACAATAGAGTTCTTTTTAGCACAAAACAATTTGAAGATGTCAAGTAACAACATGCCCATTTTTTCAGAAATTTTGTCCATGTTAACCTAGGAGATTATATAAATAACATTGATATGTAAAAGAGTTAAGAACTCACAAGGGCATTGAGGCTTACGTGAAAAGGGAGCATCACTATGACTATCCTTTATAGGAGGAAAAATTCCTCACAATGTGAACTTAACACTGAAGATAAGCTAGCAATGAAATGCTTCATATTTCAAAGTCAACAATGTCATTTGCTATGTGAAGAATGTACAAAAAGAATGAAGCTTTAATATTTGATGTTAGCCAATGATAAGGCTTGAAAGTTAACAGGCATGCCTTTTCCTCAAAGATAGAATATCCCGGACAGATAAGAACAGATAGCTATTAATTTTCTAATTGGTTATGAGCAATCTTTTTTAAATTAAAATTAAGCTTCTGGACAATTTACTTTATGGATCCCTTAAACATGCTCACTAAGATCCAAAAGCGGCTTTTCAAGCAAAATAGTAGGTATTCTAATAAAATGCAGTTCCAGAGTAGAGTAGTGCACCTCTGTCTGGAATTCTCTCTCTCCTTGCCTTGAATTAACTGCAAGAACCTTTACAGCTACCACTTCGCTTGTAGGCATTACAGCTTTATAGACTGGACCAAAAGATCCCTGTCCTAAAATAGTTGTAAAGTTCTGTGTGGCTTTCTGAATGTCCCTAGATGACAGAACATGTTACATTATTATCCATAGATTCAACCACTATATATACCACAGATTCACTGAGAATATTTGCTATTCTAGGCATTTTATAATGTTGAAAAATGAATGCAGATTTGTACTTTCACAAGGCATGACAATGATAAAATTTAAATTATTCTAATAATTATGTATCTCATTTCACAAAGAAAGTTAAGTTGATTAAAATGTTTTGACTAGAAAAGGATTAAGATTCCATTGTCTTAATAGCTCATCACGATTCAAGATTGGAAATACAGAATCTGCATTATTCTCATTCTAACAGCAGTTGTTTGTGTCTGAAAGGCACACATATTGTATATAACTTAAGTGCCCAATCATACTGTGCCACATAATATATCACTTTGGAAATTATTGATGGCGCAATGGAGCATACATCCATGTCAGCTTGAACAGCTGCAGATTGAAGGAATATAAAACAATGCAGACTGGTGCGTTGTTATACGAGCTTGCAGGCTGACCTCTTTTAGACCATGCCTTACCATCTTGAATAGCCTTATTTCTATTCAAGACCATTTTGAATTCTTCCCAATCGACCCTTTTTCTCCTTCTAGATTTGAAACTGAATCTTTGGATTGGATTCACTAACAGCAAAAGATTGTTGTTGCACACCAGACCAAAAGTTAGAAGCTAAGGCAAGTAGGCAGCCTACATCAGGAGCTTCCCAAGGTATTATCAGTATATGAACTGCTTATACTACCAACAGTCTGTATATAACACCTCTTATGTTGTTAACATGTGTGTTTCATACAAATCCCAATGTAGTTCCTGTAGGAAATTTGAGTTTATTTCTCTTACTAAGTGTGCACATAGTTCTGTAATGTGAGGTGTACTCATTAAATCACTTGAAACTATGCGATAAACAAGTTAAACAAAAATCATCACAGTATCTTGGACGATTTATGGTCCTAGATTTCTACGAAATAGTTAAAAACATCTTAATCTTTATAAAACATGGATACATTCCAGTATAAATAAGTTAAAATTGGTCTATGCCTAAGGAAAATTAAATGTGGTTTTTTATTTTACATTCAAAAGAAAACATTTTTTTATAAAATTGTGTTGCCTTTCGAAACCATCATATGCTAATTGTGGACATGATATGACATGGCAAATGTTTGATGGTGGCTTTTAACCGAAACAAGCATGATATTTTAGTCCTTGTGATGGATAAATTGGCCCTCTCTTTTGTACTTTATCTATGTTAAATATCATGATGGCAATTTTTCAGCACGATACCTAGGTTGTATAACTCTGCACCATGCCACCATCCATGTTGGATCTATGCATATAGAAGCAATTTGAATCCATACAGATCGATATGAAGCAAAACCAGCTTGTCCATGCTTTTTTGTCTTTCACTTTGTCCAACGAATCCTGAATAACCTTATTACCATGGATGACAATCTGGTCCATCCACATATATAGTTTTTTTGCTTTTGTTTTAGGGTATAGGGAGTAGTTTTTTTTATAAAAAAATCATCTTTTTACATTCAACTGAAGGTCCAAAATAAAGGTATTATGATTATAAGTTTCCACAAATACCATCGATAGATGAACTTCCCTAGTTTCAACAATATGCACAGCATGGTCTGCCGTACTGGTCCGGCCTGGGACCGGTACCGGATCAGCGTGAAATCCGGGTACCGGTAATTTATTGTTGAAGAACCGGTACGGGACTGGTTCGGACCGGTACGCCACCGGTTCGGACCGGTTCGCCACCGGTACGGACCGATCCGGGATGCCACTGGTACGTCGACCGGTACCAGTACGGCGGACCTTGATGCACAGAGACTTTAACTAGTTTTCATCTTACTCATGTTGTTAACGTGGAAATGTAGTTGTGTAATAATAGTTTGCATGACAAAATACTTGAAACTTCAAAAATTCACATGTTAAACAACATGCAACATAAATATCTAAGAAGATTTGTTGTTGCGGAATTCTAGAAATTAATAGAAATCGGAAACCTACGTTGGCCTATACGAAACCGTAATAATATAACATATCTTAATGCATCAAAATATGAATCTATCAATCATGGTATGTTGAACCGGCCCGTACCAGCCGGGCAGGCCAGTTCAGCCCGTACCAGACCGGTCCAATCCCTGACCGGTTCGGTACATCAGTGCAAAACGGTTTCGAGGGCCGAAACCGAGCGGTACAGAGGGCGTACCGGTGCGAATCGAACCGGTTCGCACCAGTATGCCTTTGGGCGCTCTATGGCATTTTTCATGCTTGTGGCATTGTCCACAGCGCGCCGCACGTCCGCGGCTGCCGGTTCGATCGGTATCGAACTGGTCTGGAGGCGATCGATACGTCTACCGGTACCGGATCATTATACCTTTCTATCCATAGATGTGTGCACCTTCATGTGCTGGTGCATCTCAATTATCAACATGGTCCAGTAGGGTAGGGGTACAATGCTAGGGTAGGGGTACAGTGCTAACCCCAAATTACCAGAAGCACAATATAACTACCTTTATCCGCTTGTAGCTTAAGCCATTCCAATAAATATAAACCTCTGGCTAGGCTTAACCCATCCTTCCCTACCAAATTTAATAAGAATTATGATACCATAGCAGCACTTTACTTGTTAATAACAATCTTGTAGTGAAGTAGATAAAACATAATCGAGGCTTTTACTACTATAAAGTGAAAGAGACTTAACAACTACCTTTCCACATTAGGCCCTAAATCACCCTTTTCAAGGGAGTCCAGTATCCTTATAATTAATAGCCCACATTAAGTGTTACAAACTCAGTCGTAAGTAGACCATCTACTAGAGCCAAAACTTAATTAACCAGTTTCTTGATTTAATACATACTAAATTGTTTCTCTCAGCAATAGAACCATCCTTTATCTTTTTACTTAAAGCCATCCCCATTCAAGTTGATTAATAATGATTGCACCATTTGTCGTAGAAATCTTAAGTCTTCGTCAGTCTAGAACCATAAATTTAATAGAAAATATATTATTGGCATTAGTCCTGAAGTTTTCTTATTTTGGAAGTAACATTTACATCTATCTCTTCTCTTCAACTACATAGTTGTCCCCCTTTTGCCTCCAACAAGTGTTTTCCCTCAGAATCCATTTTTAGCCTAATACACATTCTTTTCTCCTAATTCCCTCGCCAACCCTTTACTTCATTTAAGTCAGAGCTATAATCCTTTTAAGTATAACTCTATATTGATGCACAAAACAGAACTTGACTCTGTTACAAACCTGGTACAGGATAACTAGAAGAAAAGAGGATTTAGACTTCAAAGCAACAACAGATGATGGGGTGATGGTGTCCTATTGGCAAATGCAGGATAAGATAGGGTACTGAAGTGAAAACTGCAATTTAAGGCCACTTTGTAGTTTCCTAACAGATTGGTAATTAAGTCCAAATTGAACTAGGAAAGTAGGAATCTTGGCAGAAAACTTTATGAGAAGGCATAGTTATATAGAAAAGCAAAACACACACATCGGCTAGAGAATTCCAATAGAATTGTGTTACGACTAAAGTTGAACCACAAAAGCCAAGATAATTGAAAAGGTAAAGAAAACAACCCAAGGGTTAGGTTTTAAAAATTTCAGTATTGGCTTCATACCTTTGAGAGGCTTACTATAGAGATAACGAAGAAAAGAGCACTAAAAAGTAACTACTACAGAAACAGCACCATTGACTAAGCATAGGATTCTAGTTGTCAACTTGTCGAATCATCACAATGGAGAGCACAAAGTTAAATGATAATAAAGTTGTACTTAGATCCATGCATTATGCTGAGTTACTGACTATTAGAGAAAAGCACTAAAATGTAACTACCACAGAAACAGCACCATCGAATAAGCATAAAATTTTGGTTGTCAACATGTTGAATCATTGCAATGGAGAGCACAAAATTAAATGATAAGAAATCCGTGCTTAGATCCATGCATCATACTGACTATTAGAAAAGAGCACTAAAAAGTACACAGGAAACAACACCATCAAATAAGCATAGGATTTTAGTTGTCAACATGTTGAATCATTGCAATGGAGAGCACAAAATCAAATGATACTAAATTTGTGCTTACACGGGTGCATCATACTGGCTATTAGAACAAAGGTACATTGTACCGATACCGGATCCTATTTTTTTGGCATACCGAGAGTCGGTATGCCACCCATGCCGGTATTGGTACCGAACTGGTATGGTACAGTATGCCCGGTACCGTTCGGTACTGTAGGGTACAGCATACCATGAATTTAGAATTGAGCATTCTTAGTTCGGCTTGCTTGACTTGGATTTTTGCTCAATAGGTCAGACCCTGTCAATGTTAAGACCCAAATAATTTTCAGGCTCAAGGTCGGAGGAACCGGTACTGGGCACCGTACTAGTTTCCCGGTAGAAGGATGACTGTTGGAAACTCAAGCCATTCTCTGCCTTCCCTTTGCCTGCTTTTGCCTATTCCTTCCAGGTGGTTGGAAACAATGGGGCTTCGCAGCACGAGTTGGTACGGACCGTGTCAAGCTCGTACTGACAGAGGAGAGGGCACGATACCGTCGCAGGGAGGAAAAGAGAGAAAGAGAGAAGAGGGAGAGAGGGAGGAAGGTTGGTGGAGGGTGGCAGACACTGGCAGAGGGCCAACGAAGGCCGCAAGGGGGCGGCGGAGGCTGCGGCAGGCGAGATCATAGCCGGTTCCTCTATTTTGAATGAAATAGGGGGCCGACCGTGGCATACAAGTTTTGCGATTTTAAGTGAAGTCAGCAAGAAACTTTGCGATTTTTAAGAAAGTCGGCAAGCAATTTTCCAGCTTCATTTAAAAATCGCAAAAATTTTTAAGCCGTAGTCGGACCCGTGTTTCGTTCGAAACAGGAGAACCGGCCACGACCTCGCCTAACGCGGCCTCCGCCGGCCCTCCGTCGGCATCCTGGCCTCTCTCTCCCTCCCTCCCTCCCTCCCCCGCTCGGTCTCTCTTTCCTTCTCTTTCTCCGGCTCCAGCAACGAGTCTTGTTTTTGTTGCCGGAACCGTACTAGTGAGCCACCAGTACGGCTTGGAACGGCCGAAACTACCTGGTTCATGACGGTTCCACCACCCCTGTTCAGGTCAATCTCGTTCTGACTAAAAAATGCAGATAGGCATGGCCTTATCCAGCCCAAGCTTTTGGAGAAAATATGATTTATATCATTTGATATTATATACATAATTATCAATCCATGCTCTCCTACCTAAAACTTTTTTCACAAATCCTATCTGTTCAGCCTTCAACTCTCTCACACATGCCCTAATTCCACCACTTTCCTCACCTTTGCCCGTAACCGTCTTGTCCTATCGCCAGTTTGCTATTGGTCCCCCCACTCTGTTGCCTTGGAGGCCACTGTGTAGGCCATCGGCTCCTTCACCATCCTTTGTTCTACCTTACATAGACACCCTAGCCATGTGAGGATAGACAAAATATGTATGGCACAATCACCACACTCCTCCTCCTCCTCCTCTCTCTCTCTCTCTCTCTCTCTCTCTCTACACATCCTTCGTCGATGCCCCTTCTGGCTTCATCTACAATCACCACAACCATCCTCATTATCATTGTTGCTAGTGTTGGTGTCTCCTATATTATCATATGGGGAAGTTTTAATTCGAACAAATAGACAAAACACTTGAATGATCCTATGGAAACAAGATAAGGAAGGTAGAAGACCCTTGACTAAAACATAAATTAAACAAAGAAAAATTTGAATGCAAATTATATTTTTGTTATAAAATTTAGATTCCCACAAGCCTCCTAGGGGAACTTTAGGCACTTCAAAACTCAATAATCATCTTGTCCAACCCACCCTCAATAATTAAGGACTTCTATACAACATTCATGCTCAAAATAAGTATAAAAAACAAAGTCAGAATAACCCACATCTTTTAAGGAGATCTAAGAGCTTTTGCATCATCTTCTCTCTCTTAAATTCCTCTATTAATTTCTTAAGATTGCCTTTGATCTACTTAAATATTTTGCATGTATTTATGGCAAAGATATTATCTATATAACTTTGAACATCTTTCTCTTCCTTTAATTGGTAAATAGAAAAAAGTTTATTTTTCCAAAAAAAAAAAAAACAGAATCAGCATGCAATTCAAGAAAAGTCCCATTCCATGTGGTACATGCACAAAATTCAAGAACTCATATTTGTAATGCTCATTCCACCACACTTAGGCATGCATCTAATAAAAAAAAGTATATTTGAGCATCTAATAACTCATAGTCAAAAGGCATATGTCCATAACTTGCTATTGCTGGCACATATTTGAATAGTGATTCAACAAAAGAGAAGTATCCAGTAAAAGATATACTTGTATGAGTATCTTGGAATTCCTGACATAGAAGCAAATAGATCTTTGTTTTGGTGCCCTCGCTGACCCCAGTAAGTGTTCCTTGTCTCCATCTGATGCAAGCCATCAGAAACTGACAGTGATGCACTAAAATCAATGCTTGTACCAACGCCATTTGCACGTATGGGAAGAGATGCTGCACTAAGCTCATTTGGTTGCTGCTGGACATGAGAATGCTTTCTATAAAACCTGATAGCGATATATGCACAAAATGCAACCAAGATCCCAAAGGTCACACCAACAGAGACCCCAATAATAATAATATTAGTTTGGTCTACCATTCTTTGATCCCTTTTGATGGTTAAAGGGCAAGAACATTTTGAAGGGCTAACAGGATGTTGAGTTTTCTGTCAAAACATACATATTGATATCAGTCATGATCATATGTTCATGTGCTTTCAAATAGACAATAGCCAGTTATGCTTTATTATATTGAATATAGTAAGTCACATGTTCAAAAACTTTCTGATTAACAATGATCTAGGTTATGTATGACAGAAGACAGTTTCTACTGCTAAGAGACTAAACAACATCCCAAAACTGAAATAAAATGCCAACTTCCACATTCCATGCAGGAGTCACTCCCAAATGAACAATCCAACTGCAACTGTCATATTGTATATGTACGTACGTATGTATGTATGTATGACGTATGTTCAAGTGCTTTCAAATAGAAAATAACCAGTTAAATTTTATTATTTTGATTACTTAGTGAGTCACATGTTCATAAACATTCTGCTTAAACAGTGATCTAGGTTATGTATGATGGAAGACAGTTTCCACTGATAAGACTGATCCTAAAACTGAAATAAATTGCCAACTTCCACAGACCATGCAGGCACTAACATATGAACAATCTGACTGCAACTGTATGTGTGTATGTATGTAGGTTCATGTGTTTTCAAATGGATAATAGCCTGTATGTTTTATTATATTGACTAGTTAGTAAGTCACATGTTCAAAAACATTCTGCTTAACAGTGATCTAGGTTATGTATGACAGAAGACAGTTTCCACTGACAAGAGACTAAACAACATCCTAAAACTGAATTAAATTGCCAACTTCCACAAACCATGCATGAGTCACAAATGGACAATCCAACTGCAACTGTAAATTATGTACGTAGTGCATACATATGTATGTATTACGTGTGTATGTATATATTTTTGTACTGAATATCTCGTATGTTAGTGAAGATTGCAAGTTTAATTTTAATATAAGTGAAACCTGAAACAGAAGCATGACATTGCTCAAACCAGCAAATCCTACATTATTGACATTGGAGATCCAAGTTTACAAAAAGCCACTGCACTGGATAATGTAGAGCATAAGCAGGGGAAATCTGGTTTATTGGAAAGGATGTAGGTGCAGTGGAAGCGTCTGCAGAAAATTAAATTTTGTAAAAGTATTACCTGAATCACATGTATCTAGAAGGTTCATTCAAGAAGGGGAAAAAAGTAAAAAAGAGTACTAATCTAGTAAAGATGAAGCTGATACTAATGATGCCATGATAGCATAAATGGTATTAGAAGCAAAGGAAAGTGACATTACCTTAAATTAAAAGTAGGTGAAAGTATGAGATTAGATATATCTGACAGAAGTTTCTCATGGCTAGAAGCAAAAATGTACACGTAAACAAAAAAAATCAAATGCACAATTTATCAAATTCAACTGCTCTTGAAACGAATAGTCATAAGAATTATTACCTGGACCCTTCAATTTACCTAAAGTACCCACACAGTACACTTAGAAATGGGTATTGGTATGACATTTAGGTATGGGTCCACAAGACGAAACTGTTGGGACTTGTTTGGTTCATGGGAAGAGGAGAGGGAAAGTGTGGTCAATAGGAAAATAGAGAAATGCCTCATATTTGGTTGGAGTTTTCAAAGGAGAGAGATGAAAAGATAACTTTTCCATGGGAATAAGCTTCCCATATTTTATGGGAAAGAAAAAACTATGTGGGACATGAAAAAGTAAATTTCCCATTGGTTAAGAATTGTGATAATTTTTTTTCCAAAAGTGCCTTTAAGCTTATAGATAGAATGGGGTAAGATTTTTCCCTTAATTAAGGGCATAGCAGATATTTTATACAATTTTCCGAGAAAAGTAGATGCTCAACTAAACATATGCCACTCTGAAATGTGCCACTTTCCCATAGTAAAACAAACATACAAAAACAACTTTTTTAGGTATTATATATCCAGGCATCAACTTCCTAGGAAAAAAATGTTTCAGTGAGAAAAAATTCTTCTCACAAACCAAACGAGTCCTTGAAGAATAGAAGGATCCACCACGTAGACACATAACAACACCTAACACTTGTATCCAGGTCCATGTAGTACAGCTTATGCATGGGTCTGTCATTAGCCTGTCCACTTGAACATGCAGTTATCCACAATCATACCATGGTTATACATTCTATCTCTTGTAACCTGCCTTTACATTCTACATATGGTTGTTGGCACCAATCCCTGACAATTAGAGCCCATGAAGTCTAGTAGGAGCACACAATGAGCAAGAGATGGACCAATAACACCAGTATGCCTTTTAGAGGTAAAAACATTATGCTAGTCCAAATAAAGATGTGTATGACTTTCGTCAAAATTCAACTTTGAGAATACAAGAGGTACTACATAAGTTCTGGTACACATCTTGCATTTCATAATTCATCATTAACTGAATGATCAAGCTTATACTGTCCCTTTGTCTGCATCTGGATATTTCAAACAAAGTTTCAACTCTCAGTTGCATAGCCAAAAAATGTCTGTACATGTTGCACCTCTGGTAATTTTGACCAATACAGGTTAAAAGAGGAGAAATAATAATTTATGCTTAGAAAATGAATAAATTTCATTTGAAAATTGATAATTTGAAAAAAAAATTAATATCATCAGAAAATGAATTCCAGCAAATTGGAGAATCCTTTATTACTCTAATTTTAGCCCTTGAAATCTCAGCAAAACCCTAAATACCTAATCCCCAGGTGAAACAAAAATCATCCAATTCCTCATTCCTTCAGAAATTTAACCTGGTTACCCTGTCTATAGTAAAGTTCACATTTGAACTGATAATTTCAGCAACTTTTCCATAAGCCTCCTTAACCAAAGTCTTTCAGTACTCCAGTAGGCTGTCTTGTATAAATGGAGAAGAGGGATGACAAAAAGAAAGAAAGGTAAAATAGATTGTGGATGTACAATACATTCTACCCAGCTATGTACATATATATTTGCTTATTTAAGTAGGTAGCCAGCATGACATTGTTGATCTAAATGCCTCCATGACAATCAGGCACTTCTCAAGTGCATAGTCACAAAAATTGAGCCAAATATATAGGCCCAAATGGAGCCCAGTGATAAAGCTAAAATTAACTTGGGCCCAACAAACAAGTAAAAGAAGCAAACAGATACTACAGTTGTTACCATCATCTACCTTCAAGTACCCAACAACAACTTTATATAAGCACTTGAACAGTTGAACTTTTCCATATACATACATTTCATATCTTCTCAATGTTTAATCGACATCGACAGTTTCTTGAAATAAATGTCTCTACTCAAACCTTTAATCTCCCATACCATTTTCCGTACACCCCTTGAAACTTGTCAATTACAGTAGTTATAGCAACAAACTTTTAACTGCCTCCGGTTGTCATTTCCATCTGTATACAGTCACTATACACATTCTAACAACTCTGTAATGTTTGCTTTCCATACGTTCCACCCATAAGATAAAAAAAATGGTAATTTAGCTTTAAGTACATTGCAAAATTTTATCAAACCTACTCAGAAGAAAATGCTTCAAAATTGTATTAAGAGTTCTAACATAGGTGGCTAAAATTCACATTCCACAGTTCCATGGAAGACAAGCCTCCTCAACAAGGCCTATACCAGCCCTTTTGCAACAAAAATCCTCCTTCTCACATGTCTCTAACAACCAATGGAATTAAAAAAAAAAAAAAAAAAACCTTTTTCGGCAATGATAAGAAAGAATAGAAGAAACAGTTGAATTGAGTCGCATATACATAACAAGTAACCATCCAAGAACAGACTATTCTAGAGATTTACAGCACCACCAAATCAATTCAAAAATCACTCATGGAAAAAAAAAGGCAAATTTCATCATTAAAAAGACATTTTACAGCGCGTAAATCTGTTTAAAATTCCCCCAGCATAAATCTAATGACTTATGATCATTAGACTTCTTAAATCGTTCTCTGATCAATACCAAAGGCGATACCCCATCAATCCCAATCCAATCAGTAACCAAATACTCCTATGAAACCCACCTCAAACCCTCCACCCCTCCCACCCCCAAAAACAACGATCCTGATTCACCTTCCAATCCAAAATAACAAAAACATCAGTCATCAAATAGATAAAAAAACAATCTTATCCAAGCAAGAAAACAAAAACAAAATCTCCACATAATTCGCCAAAAACAATACCTTTTGACCCAGGAAAACGCCAGCTCCCCGTTGTGGTTCCTCCAAACTAGTACAAAGCCTCTATATCCCCATTAAAACTATTCTCCTCCTCTTCCTCCTCCTCCTCGCCGTTACAACCAAAGAGAGAGGACTCAAGATAAGAGGGAGGAAGGAGTCAAGAGGGGGTTTAGACATCCACTCAGAAGTCAGAATTCTTCCATCGGATCCGAGCGGTACGATGTACCCGCGACATGTTCCTGTCCCGTTTGGTTTCTAGCTCTCTCTTGGGCTGGGGTTTTGGAAGGATGCTCGCTTTCTGTGGTTTTATTGAGGAGTTCAGTTTTAGCAACAATATACCTACTGCCGCCTGGGCGTGTCGATTGTTACGAAGTCCATGGCGCCGGGCGGTTTAAACCTTAAAAGAATGTTAATAATCTTGGGTTAAGAGCAAAAAAATAATAATAATAAAGAGTTTTAAATGAGGGGGCGTTTTCGTTGCGAGCATGTAACTAGACAGGTATATCATTAGCGTTCATATGGAATTACATGCTATTCCATGCTTTAGCGCTCATGTTTCTCCCTATCCTTGCCCCCACCAATCTAAAGGTGAATTTCAATGGCAGTGGTCCAGAAGCTTATGGCAGAAGTCATGACTCACAGTTGATTGTTGCGGGCAGACGGCGGACCGATGGGCTTTCTACTATTGGGGCGAAGCTCAAGGCAGCATGGAAGAATATCTCTTATGCGAGACAGAGGCTGGGAGCTGAGCGCATCATCCTAGAGGGAGATTTGGCCACAGCGATTGACTGGATACGAAAGGAGGGATGGAGCGAGGACGGAAGTCTTTTGCTTTGCAATATTCAACGGATACCGACAGACTATAATGCCTTCCAGGTAGTGCACGTGCTCCAGAAGGCAAACAAGGCCGCTGACTGGGTTGCCTTCTATTAGCAAAATATATTATTTAAATAAACAAATAAATCTAAAAATTACAATTAATGGAAAATCTTAAAGGGAGTAATCTATATATATATATTATTCGGCATCAAAATAATTCTATTTTAACACAAAAGAAATCTATTCTAGCACAAAATAAATCTATTCATTTAATATATTTAAATCATAAAATTGTAAATACTACAGATCTACTAATATTAAATTTAAAATAAGAGTTAGAGAAAATAGCCTGATTGAAAGCAGGTCGAAGCACGTAAATGCTATCTCAAAGAAGTGTTTGCCCCCACATACGGGTCTCCCGGTAATCTATCCTCAGAGATATGGCGACCCTAAACTTCTTCTTCGGTACGTCTCGGAAGAGGCCAAAGCGAATCCGATCGGACTTGCAGATCCGGCGAAGAACGAAATAAAAAGAATAAAATAAACTAAATTTAATTGTAAAAATAAAAATTAGAAGTGGTTAAGAGGAAGAATTTTTCTCCAGAATTTTTCTGATATTTTTCTCTAATTTTTTGTGTCCCGAATAAGATGAAATTGAAGGGTATATATAGGGGTGATTATAAGGGCTTACTGGTCTTTTTGTAGACGCGTCGCGACTTCCGCGGACGCGCCCGCGGTGATTTCGCAGAGGCCAAAGGGAGTTGGCATGGAGCTGGCATGCGTCCGCGGAACGCGGACGTGGCCAGCCCGTCTTTAATTCAAAAAAAAAACCGCAGCGGGCGCCAGCAAGCGCTCGCTGGCTATTGCGCATGCGGCCCGAGGGTGGCCGCATGCGCATTTAATTTTTCCAACAATCCTCCACAAAAATTAATTTTTTTAAATAATTTTAAAATCAAAACAAAATGCTGGATATCTTATATTATGTAATAGGTGTAGGTACCTTTCGGTTTGAACCTTCACTTAGTGACAATTGATTACATCTGTGGAGCCAAGGTGGTCTTAACCTTGAACCTCGGTCCATGCCTTAGATTAAATCAACGACACACATAATATAGCCCGATCTGGTTTCTAAGCAGGTTGCGCTAATGTGGCCATGCGCAGGTATCTTTCATATACTTTTTAGGGAATTGCCTATTTTCCATAATCGCAGCCTCACGACTGCACATATAGGTGAGTCCTAATAAGGAAGCTAGCAAGGAAGCTCCTGCCTCTTGGGTCTCGGACTCATTAAGAGTTATACAAACAAATTAATCCTATCGCTTGCTTTTATGAGCACTAGCGACATAAGAATGAGGAAAACATAAAACAGTGCTCCTCTCAGTCACACTCCGGTTTGTTTCTACCCATTGAACCTTTAAGGTTGGGTTCCCACCATGGTGATCTATCTTTATGGGCTAAGCTCCATCCCCCTCGACGATTCTGGATCTACTGTTCTAGATAAACCTTTTGTAAGCTGATCAGCCAAATTGTTTTCTAATTTTATAAAATTTAAAGCAATAACGTTATTTTTCAATTTGTATCTTAATGATTTATGACGCACTTTTAAGTGCCTGTTCATTTTTATATTGTCATTTTCTTGGTCGAACTTATCTATTGTAGATTTACAATCACAATGTAAGGAGATAGATGGTAAAAATAACTCATCTACAGGAAGGTCTATTAGTAGATCTCTGAGCCACTCAGCCTCAGTGCTAGTGGTGTCTAAAGCTATCAGTTCAGACTCCATGGTACTCCTAGATATCAAGGTTTGTTTGGTGGATTTTCAAGACACATCAGCACCTCCTAGAAGAAAGACATATCCTGTGGTGGATTTAGCATCTAAGGTATCGCTGATCCAGTTGGTATCACTATAGCCTTCTAGAACAGCAGAAAACCTACTAAAGTGCAAACTATAGGACTTAGTACCCTTAAGATATCTAAGAATTCTCTCTAATGTTGTCCAGTGATCTCTATTTGGATTAACAGTATATCTGCTAAGTCTATTCACAGTATATGCTATATCTGACTTGGTGTAGTTTGCTAGGAATCCTAGTAAGCCTATAATTTGAGTATATAGGCTTTGAAGGATAGGAGTTCCTAAGTTCTTCTTAAGGTGTGTAGAGGGATCAAAGGAAGTAGAAACAGGTTGACAATTGGTATAATTAAATTTATTGAGAATCCTTAGCAACCAATCTAGCTTTAAATTTATCTACAGAGCCATCAGGCCTAAGTTTCTTTTTAAAAATCCACTTGCACCCTATAGTTTTACAGCCAGGAAGATGAGTTAGTTCCCAAGTATGTTTTTGGATAATTGACTGCATCTCATTGTCCACAGCTTCTCTCCAAATGGGTGAATCCAAGGATTTCATTGCGTCCTTAAAAGTAGTTGGAGAGTCCTCTATAAGAAAGGTATATAAGTCATCTCCAAATGTTTCTCTATCCTAGATCTCTTACTCCTCCTAAGTTCTGCTTCTACTTCTATTTCTCTTATCCTTATTTTACTAGAGCTACTAGCAATACCACTATCTACTCTAGTTCTAAGTGGAAATGTGTCTTAAAAATATGTTGCATCTCTGGCTTCTATGATAGTGTTATTACTAATATCACTTTCTTCTGAATTAATCACCAGAAATCTATTGGCATTACTACTGGCTGCATATTCTATGAATATGGCATCCACTGTTTTGGGCCATGTTCTCTTTCTCTTAAAATCATGTATTCCACTTTTGCCAAGCACCCCCACACTTTCAAATAGCTAAGATTAGGTTCTCCATGTTTCCAAACTTCATATGAAGTTTGATCATTATTTTTGGAGGGAATCCTATTGAGGATATAACAGGCTGAAATTAGAGTTTCCCCCCACAAATTCTCTGGTACTCATGAGTTTATAATCATGAAGTTAACCATATCCATTAAAGTCCTAATCTTTCTTTCTGCTACTCCATTTGATTGGGGAGAATAGGGAGCAGTTACTTCATGAATGATTCCATGATCTTCACAAAATTGAGTTACATCATTAGATGTATACTCATCTCCCCGATCTGATCTAAGGATTTTAATTTTTTTTCCTCTTGGTTCTCAACTTCAATCTTAAAAATCTTAAATTTGTTGAGTACTTCATCCTTGGTTTTAATTAGGTAGATGTAACAAAACTTGGACAGATCATCTATAAAGGTCACAAAGTATCTGTTATCTCCTCTATAACTCTACCAGAGTCACAAACATCATTATGGATCAACTCTAACAGATCTGAATTCCTATTAATAGATTTAAAAGGCTTCCTAGGGAGTTTGGCTTGTATACAAATTTCACATTTCTTATGGTTCTTAATATTACTTTTTGGTATTAAATTTAGGTTCATTAGTTGATTAATTATATTATAATTTATATAACCTAATCTACCATGCCAAATAGAAGGAGGTTCTATATTCATGATCGAAAATTTTTTATTTATTGAAGGAACTATTATATTCAACTTAAACAATCCTTCACTTAGGAATCTTTTTCCAATAAACATTACACCATGAGAAATTACAACTTTATTGGACTCAAAAACAAGACGAAAGCCTTGTTGGACAAGCAAATAATCACTAATTAGGTTTTTCCTAATGACCGAAACATGTTGGACGTCGTGCAGGGACAGGATTTTTTCAAAAGTAAGCTTTAAGTCTACACGTCCCACTCCTAACACATGCACCTCCGAGCTATGTGCCATGATCACAGCTCCTTCATTTGAGACCTGGTAAGAAGAAAACCAGAAGCGATCCAAACAAATATGAATATCAGCTCCAGTATCAATCCATTAATCAAGTGCTTGTAAAGTCATGTTAACTTCAGAAGTAAAGAAAACAGACCTGAAAGTTGTCTCAGAGGAGCCAGTGCCATAACTCACCTTGTTGACTTGAGCACTGGTTATGTGTGAATCCTTCTTCTTAGATTGAGGAGGTACAGTCTTCTTATAGAAGCACTAGAGAGACAAATGGTTGGTCCGACCACACACATAACAAAAATGAACACCACCATCCTCTTTCTTCTTTTTCTGCTCCTGGGATTGGATAGGTTTTCCATTGTGGTGGTTAGGGTTTCTAGGGTGGTAGGGTTTCTTTTTGTAATGCTTATTTTTGAATGGTCGGTTCTGATTTTTTCTAAGTAGGGCCTCTACATTATAAGTATCATTCTTGTGTCTTGTAAAGATTTTACTCCTGAGCCTATGCTGCTCTTCAATTCTAATGGAGTTCAAGACTTGGGTTAGGGTGAGACCTCCTTGGATATAACTCAGGGTCTTAGCAAAATCAGACTAGAAATTAGGTAGTTTATCTATTAGACAGGCTACCTGAAATGATTCATCCAAATTGATCCCATTAGTCCTAAGCTGATGGATCAAGATTTCAAAGTCATAGATTTAGTCATTCATAGGCTTTGAGTCCACCATCCTAAAGTTATTGAAGTCGAAGGCCTTGAACCTCTTTACCCCAGCATCATCAAGACCATATTTGCTATCTAGGGTATCCTAGAGTTTTTTTGGCACTCTTAGCTGTATAATAAATGTCATACAGCCTTTCAGAGAGGGCACCTAAGATTTTATGGATGCAATGATATTCTATCTCATCAGGTGTCCTACAGGGTGTGCTGGTGGAGGCATCAGTGTGAGAGGAGGATGAACTCCGGTTTGGGTTTTGACGCATAGCATGTCATGAAGAGTTGGGTTGGACCTGTTATCAACTTCAGTGGTGCTCTCACTTATTGCTGAGATCAACCTTAATATGGTGAGCCAGAACTACATTTGGTTCTGCCACATCTTAAAGTTATGGCCATCAAATTTTTTAGGTTTGGCACTAAGGTGGTCACTAGTGTTTGAGGCCATAGGTTCAAGGTTATAGAGAAGGAACAGAAACCTGAATGAAGGCAAAAAGTCTATGTCAAAAGATTGCGCTAAAATTTGTATTGAAATTTGAATGTCTAGTGGTATATCCAAAAAATAATAGCCAGATCAGCTCCAGATCGGTGGTGGAGCACTAGGCTCACTTAAGTACCAGCCTTTCTTAAGCATGTATGTCTTTTTGACAAGTTTTTCTTTGACACTATTAGTTAGTGGATATAATCACTAGAAATCACACAAATTCAATTTTTACAAAAGCTTAAGTGCAAACTTAAATTTGTTGTTACGAATTAACCAATTTTCAAATTTTTCATTTAATTTTTTGAATTAGTAATAATTGATTACTAATTTAGTGCTAACAAAACAATTATTATAATTGAGATCTAATATGATAATTCAGTGAATTATATGAGTTATTACCTTATTAGAATAATTGATTACTAATTTTGTGCCAGCAAGTCAATTATTGTAATTGAGAACTAAAATATCAATTCAATGAATTATAAGATTTATTACCTTATTAGAATAATTGATTGCTAATTTTGTGCTTACAAATCAATTATTATAATTGAGATATAATTTGTCAATTCAATGAATTATATATTAGAATGATTTATTACTTTATTAGAATGATTGATTACTAATTTTAGTGCTAGGATATCAATTATTGTAATTGAGATCTAATTTATCAATTCAATGAATTATATATTAGAATGATTTATTACCTTATTAGAATAATTGATTGAGATCTAATAAGTCAATTTAATGAATTAATTATTATGTATTAACCAATTTCTAAATTTTTCGTTTGAATGGGATTTGGAAATTACTCCTTGAGGAGTCCAAATGGAGGTATGATAAACCTCTTAGAGGTTAAATAAAATATTACCTTTTTATAATGATTTACTGAATTATATATTACTAATAAAAAATAAACAAACACTCCTTTGGATTGTTAGCAAAATATATTATCTAAATAAACAAATAAATCTAAAAATTACAATTAATGGAAAGTCTTAAAGGGAATAATATATTTATATATTATTCGGCATAAAAATAATTCTATTTTAATGCAAAAGAAATATATTTTAGCACAAAATAAACCTATTCATTTAATATCTTTAAATCATAAAATTGCAAATACTACAAATCTAATAATATTAAATTTAAAATAAAAGTTAGAGAAAATAGCCTAATTGAAGGCAGGTCGAAGCGCGTAGACGCTATCCTAAAGAAGTGTTTGCCTCCACGTACGGATCTCCCGGCAATCCTCCTCATAGATACGACGATTCTAAACCTCTTCTTCGGTACGTCTCGGAAGAAGCCAAATGAACCCGATCAGACTTACAGATCCATCTAAGAATGAAATAAAAAGAATAAAATAAACTAAATATAATTGCAAAAATAAAAATCGGAAGTGGCCAAGAGGAAGAATTTTTCTCCAATTTTTTTTTGATATTTTTCTCTAATTTTCGTGTTCGGAATAGGATGAAATTGAGGGGTACATATAGGGGTGATTATAGGGGCTTATTGGTCTTTTTGTGGACGCATCCACGCCTTCCGTGGACGCCCGCGGTGATTTCGCGGAGGCCAAAGGGAGCTGGCATGCGTCCGCGGAATGCGGATGCGGCCAGCCCGCCTTTAATTCAAAAAAAAAACCGCAACGGGCACCTGCTTGCGCACGCGGCCCGATAATGGCCGCGTGCGCATTTAATTTTTCCAACGCTTCCTACGCTGCGCAACGCTCTAAAGGGGTGCTTTGGCCACACCAGGGCCCCCCTTGTACTTGAGCTAAGTTGTAGCTCTTGATTTTGCTGGCTGCTCCTACACTAGAGTAAAGTGAGCAGCTGTTATACCACACAAAAAAAGACTAACCGACAAAAATTATTTTGGTTTTTTAATTCTATATAAATATTTAAGATCTACTTAATGAATAATCGATGTGGGACTAAACACACGCTTGTATAGATCCTCACAACGACCAAAAAAATTTATCCAGTAGATTGAGAAAAAATAATAAAAAATTCTTATTAAATTTATCCAGTAGATTGAGAAAAAATAAAAAAAAATTCTTATCTTATGGGTGATAATTTATTTTTGTAAACCTTTCTTGTTTGCTAGAAGATTTTTTCGTGTCATTCCTTTTTCTTTTGTTGTTGTTATAGGTGTTGTTTTGGTTTGAGTATACGATGGAAGAAAAGGTAAAAGCTGGTTTTTTTTTTTTGGTAAAGTACGATGCAAATAGAAAAAACCAGCAGCATGCAGAGTTTAACAGACGCTGAAGATCTGGAGGAAACTGTGAAACAGCAGCAAAATCAATAGAAGAAAGTAATCTGCTACTGAGTTTGCTTCCCTATAAACATGATGAATTCTGAAAGGAGTTAAGTGTGGAAATCAGAAGTTTGTGGTAAAAGCTGTTGAAACCCATCACATACGTACCTAAGCTGGAGAAAATCCAGTCCTGCAACTTGGGGTCTAAAGAATCCACTGTAGGTAAAAGGCTCAAGTTCTACAATTGTGGCATAAGTTCTTGTCCTACATGACTGATTTATGCATGCCAATCTACAAATGCCTCTGTGCAATGCCTTTGATTATAAGAAAACATTATGAACCTCTTCATTACTTGAACCCATATGGCTTCTCCTCGATCAAGGAGGAGGCATTCATTATTTGAGCTCATATATCCTTGATTCCTTTCAATGATCATTTCTACCATGAGTACAATTAATTAGTAGTTTCGCAAACTTGCTTAGTGCAATGCATCCTTTCCTTTCCTCGTAGGCCCTGGTCGAAGCACTAAGCTAAAGGCCTCGCTTGGATGGGTCATGCATGACATTAGCACCAATATTTTAGCTTGGAAGGTTTCTAATACATTCCTCAGCGGCCAATCATAAGAAAGTGAAGTGCTCATTTAACTTTTGCCTTTTGACTACTTCACTTCCCATTAAAAAAAGTTGTCCCTAGAACTTGCTAAGCATGATATGTTCCTTAATTTGAATAATGAAGGATTATAGAAATTGGTTTTTCCTCAGAAAGCACAAGGTCAAACCAGTACACCGAACAGAAAAATTGATCCTTTTGGTAACAACTTTATGCATTATTCGCCCTACCAACTGATCATTAAAGAATTCAGAACATTCAGTCTAGTCAGCAGAAGAGTTAGTTTAAAAGGTTCATCCTGCCATTCTAAAATATCAGTTCTAATACTGGTAGTAAGAAGAGAGATCGAATTGATTCTCCAAAGTATTCGCTTGATTCAAACAATCAGCTTGATACATAAAATATCAACAACAAGAACTGTTAAATTAAGGAGATTATTTTGATATAAATCAACTTGATATCGTATTCAGTTAATCCAATATGGAAGTATGTAGATGAGAGATTATGTACAGTCCACATGAAAAAATGGTTATAGGTATTGAATTCTTTTGAATTCTTGAAATTGTAATGTAACATACAAAATCAAAAAAAAAATGTAGAATACTAATATACAGATAGAATAGCCTGGAGATTTTTTCAAATTGAAAGGAAAACCTAAACAACAAAAGTTCCTTTGTTCCTTTTGTTTCTTGTCTTTTTTATGGTAATAGAGCTTTCTACACGATAGTGTGGTTGTTTCTTCCTTCTCCACATCAAAGTTCATTCATAATCTCACCAAGTATGAGCTCATCTTCATGCAGCATTACCTTGAAAGTTGCAACATTGGCACAACTGTCAACCATGGTGTCCATGAAGCTGATTTTGAAGGACTAGTTGAAATGGAAAGAGTAACTCCTTCCATTGATTGAGGGACTTGATCTCCAAAGTCACATTATTGATAAGGGCAATGAACGTGAATCAGTTATAGTTACCTCTAAAAGGAAGGATTAACTTAATCTATCCTAGATAATTTGGAAGTGTTGGGGGAGCGCAGTCCCCCCCCCCCCCCCCCCCCCCCCCCGAGCCCATGAGAACTCTGCCGTCGAAGGACCGACAACGGCCGACCTCGGGCGGCCGAGCTCGGCGCCCGACCTCGGACGGCCGAGCTCGGCGCCCAACCTCGGAACATCCGACCCGGAGAGCTTCCGATCTCGGAAGTCCGCCCTTACCGCCCACCTACCACGGGTACACCCTTCTGAAGCCCGATCAGGGGCCATATCCTGCCACCGCCCCCAGCATTTAATGCGCACGATCTCTGCAAACTCCCGACTCACTCAACAATTAATATGTGTCTCCGGCTCATTAAATAATCAATGCACATGACTCCTGTTATCTACGGATCCTCAATCCTCCACGGCAAGACGGCTCGGCAGTGTCCAGTCAGCCATGACAACTCTCTGATCCCGGCCTCACTTCCGACGCCGAAGCATTAATTCACCTGATTACGCACCAACTTGAGCGACGTGCTGAGTCGTACAGCGACCTCACCCCATCACATCACAGGTAATCCGACTCCCCTATAAAGAGGAATCCCTCCTTCTCAAGGAGGGGGTTGGACTCAAAAAAGGGCAGCAGAACGCTCTTCTGCTCTTCTCCTCTTCTTCTCTCCCAAATTTAAGCCCCCTCTAACTTAAGCATCGGAGGGCCGGCGCCGGAAATCCCGGCCACCGGCTTCTTGCAGGTCCCCACCCCACGGAGGACGCCGCTCGCCGTCAGGTCACCGCCCGCCGGAATCCACCGAGGCTCCTCCTCCTCAGCCGACGGCCGCCCCCGGGTCCGATTTCCAGCAACAGTTGGCGCTAGAGGAAGGGCCCGAGTCGCGGTCATGAAGTTGAGAAGTAAGGGAGCCTCCAATGCTTCCCGACGTCCCCCGCATAGTCCTGGACACTCTGTCCAGAATTCGCCTTCTCCGGCTGATCCGGCCCCCCAAATTCAGCCGGAACAGTTTAACGCTCTGGTACAATAGGTCCAGGCTTTGGCCGCCGCCGTCCAAGGCCTGCGGCGCGAGGAAGCCCCACCTATGCTCGCCCCACAGGCCCAGGCCCCATCGGTGCTTCCTCCGAACGGCCCAGTTCTTCAAGGCCAGAACCTTCACGGCTCTTCCAGGGCCAACAATGAAGAGCGTGTGTCTCCCCGGAGAGAGTTGCCGGAGGGATCTTTAGACAGAAGACCCCAGCTCTCCGAAGCTGAGTCGGCCCCGGACCGCCGTGAACCGGAGCAAACTACGGTGACGATTCTCCGGGCTGGGGAGCTCGACAGGAAAGTCGAGAACCTGGAGCGCCAGATTGAAGCGCTCCGCAGCGGGAGGGCAAGGCACGAAGGGGACTTTGAGTTCACCACTAAGTCCCCCTTCTCCCGCCAGATTGAGGACGAGCCGATCCCCTCGAGGTTCAAGATGCCTCAAGTGGAGCCGTATAGCGGAACCACCGACCCCCTCGACCACCTGGAGAACTATCGGGCTCTCATGGCACTGCAAGGTTCTTCGGAGGCCGTGCTCTGCAAGGCCTTCCCAGCGACCCTTCGAGAGACAGCTCGGCTCTGGTTTTTCGGGCTGAAGCCAGGCACGGTATCCTCTTTCGAGCAGCTCGGCAGGCAGTTCGCCACCAACTTTACTGCCAGCCGACGATAACGGCGGACATCGGACTCCCTCCTAGATATCAAGCAGAAGGAGGGGAAATCTCTCAAGGAATATCTTGATCGTTTTACTGCCACCACATGGAAAGTTCGCGAGCTCGACCAGTCAATAGCCATGTCGGCACTAAAAACTGGGGCTCGCTCCTACAGATTCCTCTTCTCTATCGAGAAGGCTTCCCTGCCGACTTCACCGAGATGCTGGCCCGAGCCCGGAAGTATGCTAAGGCCGAAGAGGCTATTGCATCCAGACGGGGTATGACTGAACAAGCTTCAAAGAAGCAGAAGAAATGCCGCGAGGAGCGCGGCCGCCAAAGAAGCCGGTCCCCCCGCCAAGAGAGGAACCTCCCCCGGCTGAGGAGCCCGCCTCGACAGCGGGGACAGTTTCGACCGAGGTCCCCGCCTCAACCGGGATCCCCACTACGACCTCGGATGCACCCGGGGAGGTACGAAAACTACACCCCTATCAATGCACCCCGGGCCGAGATTCTGATGGAGATTGAAGGTCGGGACTTTTTCCGACCTCCACCTCCTATGCGGGATACAGGAATTCCCTCCAATCCCAGAAAGTATTGTCGCTTCCACCGAGACCACGGGCACGACACAGAAGACTGTTTTCAGCTCCGAGACGAGATTGAGGCGCTCATCCGCCGCGGAATACTCAATCGGTTCGTGAGAAACCAGCGTGAGGAAAGAAGACCGGTGGAAAACGCCACACCGCCTGAAAATCCAAATGGCAACAGGCCTATCGCCGGCACCATCAACGTAATTGGAGGAACCTCGGCTAGAGACTCAGCCCAAGGAGGAATCCTCCCAAAGCGCCCGCGCACTTCTGAAGCCATCTCGTTCTCGGACGAGGATTTGGAAGGGGTTGAGACCCCTCACGATGATGCTGTGGTCATCTCCATGATTGTAAATAAATTTGATGTAAAACGTGTCTTGGTTGACAATGGAAGCTCAGCTAATGTTTTGTACTACCACGCTTACCAAAAAATGGGGTCAACAGAAAGCCAGCTCCGGAAGGTTAATGCCCCGCTTGTCGGATTCACCGGGGACTCGGTTTCGGTTGAGGGCGAGGTCAGCTTTCTTGTTATGGTCGGCCTCGCCCCCCGAGAAAGTACTGTGAGGACGGACTTTCTTGTGGTCCGCCTACCCTCAGCCTACAACGCTATTCTTGGACGACCAGGGCTGAATGCCCTCCGAGCCGTGGTCTCGACCTGCCACCTGCTCATGCGATTCCCCACCAGCCAGGGGGTAGGCGAAGTCCGCGGGAACCAATTGATGGCCAAACAATGCAACATAGCGACCCGCAAGGCAAAGCAACCAACTGAAGCGTCAAGTCGGCAAGAGCTATCAGCCGAGACATCAACTTAGATAGCGGGCCGCACGCTGCCCATAGAAACCTTGGACGTAAGGGATGACCTCTGGAAGAAGCAAGTAGAGCCTGGTGAGCTTCTTAATCAAATTCATTTACAAGAAAATTGCCCAGAGCTAACTGTGCAGATCGGCTCCGGCCTAAGCCCCTGCGAAAGGAGACGCCTGACCGAATTCCTCCGGGACAACATTGACATCTTCGCCTGGTCGCCCGCGGACATGCCGGGAATCGACCCTGAGGTCATAAACCATCGACTCCAGGTGAAGCCAACCTGCAGGCCCGTAAAACAAAAGAAACAGGGCTCTGCCCCGGAACGGCAGCAAGCGGCAGCCGAAGAAGTCGACAAGCTCCTTGAGGCCGGCTTCATCCGGGAGGTCTTCTACCCAGATTGGCTTGCCAACGTGGTCCTCGTAAAGAAGGCCAACGGAAAATGGCGCATGTGTGTGGACTACACCGACCTGAATAAGGCCTGCTCGAAGGATAGTTTTCCTCTCCCCAGCATCGACCAACTCGTCGACTCCACCTCTGGGCACCAGCTGCTGACCTTCATGGACGCCTTCTCAGGATACAATCAAATTCGAATGGCGCCTGAGGACGAGGAGAAGACGGCCTTCATCACCGACAAGGGCACCTACTGTTACAAAGTAATGCCATTCGGGCTGAAGAATGCAGGAGCCACGTACCAAAGGCTGGTCAGCCAAGTCTTTAGAGATCAGATCGGCAGAAATATGGAAGTCTACGTGGATGACATGCTGGTGAAGAGCCGAATCGCGGAGCACCATATAGCTGATCTCAATGAAATATTCTCCAAACTCAGAAAATACCAAATGAAGCTAAACCCGGCGAAGTACGCCTTCGGAGTCACCTCGGGTAAATTTCTGGGCTTCATAGTGACCCAGCGCGGAGTTGAAGCCAACCCTGAGAAGATCCGCCCATTGCAAGAGATGACACCTCCAAGGACGGTTAAGGAGGTCCAGCGGCTCACTGGGCGGGTCGCTGCTTTGGGAAGATTTGTCTTCAGGTCGGCCGAGCAATGCCTTCCATTCTTCAAGATCCTGAAACGGCCGAAAAACTTCCTGTGGTCGGAGGAATGCCAGCGGGCCTTTGAAGAGCTCAGATGCCTCCTGGCCTCCCCCCCGCTACTCACCAAACCCCGGCAGGGCGAGGTCCTTTACTTGTATTTGGCCGTCTCCCCGGTCGTGAGCTCGGTCCTGGTCCGGGAAGAGAACAAGCACTAGAAGCCGGTCTACTATACCAGTCGGGTCCTCAGGGATCCCGAGACCCGATATTCAAAGCTTGAGAAGACGATCTTTGCCCTGATCACTTCAGCTCGGAGACTCCGGCCCTATTTTCAAGCACATACCATAGCCATATTAACCGACCAGCCTATGAAGCAAATACTGCAAAAGTCGGATCGGGCCGGAAGGATTGCCAAGTGGGTGGTTGAGCTTGGGGAGTTCGACCTTGAATATCGGCCCAGGCCAGCCATTAAAGCTCAAGCACTCGCCGATTTCATTGTGGAGTGCACCCTGCCAGACGACCCCGAGCTGCCACTCACACCCGCGGGAGAGACCCCGAGGCCGCCATGGGTCCTACATGCGGACAGTTCCTCGACCTCTAGGGGTAGCGGAGCGGGACTCATCCTCACCAGCCTAGATGGGGTGGTGACTGAGCAGGCCCTACGCCTCGAGTTTCCAGCCTCGAACAATGAGGCGGAGTACGAGGCGCTCATTGTCGGACTCAAGTTGGCAAAAGAACTGAAGGTAGAAGACCTAAAGGCCTTCAGTGACTCCCAACTAATAATGAGCCAGGTCCAGGAGAATTTTGAAGCGAAGGAACCATCAATGCAGAAATATCTTCAAAAAGTGTGGGAACTTACATCCGCTCTAGGCTCCTTCAGCATCCAGCACATCCCCAGAACGGAGAACCTCAGGGCGGACCGACTGTCAAAGCTGGCGACCTCCCGCATGAGCGAGCTCTCTAAGGCAATGGCGCTCGAATACCTCCGAATACCCAGCACAGAGGAACCTGAACCGGCCATGTGTATCGACATCGAACCGAGCTGGATCGATGAGTTCATCAACTACCTCCGGGACGGGACCCTCCCACACGACGAGGTGGAGGCTCGCAGGATCAGGCGTCAAGCTCCTCGGTACGTGCTATATGAGAATAGACTTTACCGTCGGTCGTTTACTTCTCCCCTCCTTAAATGTCTCCGCCCCTCGGAGGCAGACTATGTCCTCCGAGAGGTCCACGAAGGAATTTGCGGAAACCACCTGGGAGGCCGGGCACTAGCCCATAAGATCCTGCGACAAGGATACTTTTGGCCCACGCTTCAGAAAGATGCAACGGACTTCGTCCGAAAATGTGACCGATGTCAACGGAACGCCAACATCCAGCGCCGACCTTCGGCCCCGCTGACCTCAATTATCGCCCCCTGGCCGTTTGCCCAGTGGGGAATTGATATCCTGGGGCCCTTTCCCTAGCCACTGGGCAAAGAAAATTCTTGGTCGTCTCCATCGACTACTTCACCAAATGGGTCGAGGCTGAACCTGTGGCCCGAATCACCGAACAGAAGATGCAGAATTTTGTTTGGAAGTCCATAATCTGCAGATTCAGACTCCCCCGTATTCTTATATCTGACAACGGCCGTCAGTTCGACAATGTCCGCTTCAGAGAATTTTGCTCCGAACTTGGCATCGATCACCGCTTCACTTCGGTCACCCATCCGCAGACAAACGGGAAAACAGAGGTAACCAATCGTACCATTTTGTAGGGGCTCAAGGCTAGGCTTGATTGGTCCAAGGGACAGTGGGTCGAGGACCTGTACAACGTCCTCTGGGCTTACCGGACTACGTTCCGATTGCCCACTAGCGAGACCCCCTTCAACCTGGAATACGGCACGGAGGCTGTTATCCCACTGGAAATCGGCCTTCCCTCCTCAAGGGTGGAGCACTACGATCCCGACTCCAACTTTTCTCGGCTCAGGAATAACTTGGACCTCGTCGAAGAGACGCGAGAGATCGCCCGAGTCCGCATGGCAAGGTACCAGCAGAAAACAGCCCAGTACTACAACTCCAGAGTCAAGCCCAAGCTCTTTAAGGTGGGGGACCTTGTCCTCAGAAGAGCCGAAGCTTCTCAGCCCACCGAGCAAGAAAAGCTTGCCCCGAACTGGGAAGGACCGTACCAAATCGCCCGGGTGCAACGACCTGGAGCGTACAAGCTGAAATCTCTTGAAGGAACCTCTATCCCGCGAAGCTGGAATTCCGAGAATCTACGGAAGTATTATCAATAAAACCCCAAGGGGTTCCGAGCAATCAGGAACATGGATCCTGTCTCCTCTTTACAATAATTTACTTCCCCACGATGACCATGATTACGATTTCTCTAATATTGGGTCGTTTGTGGTCCCCAGATACCCCGCTTAAGGTTGGGATGCCCCGTGTGTTGACCGTAGAGTCTCAAACTCCCTCGACCTCGGGAAGCGCCACCGGGTCGATGACGAGCCCAAGCTCCTTCGGCCCCATATTCAATCCCTCGACTAAGGTCGGGATGCCCCGAGGGTCGACCGTAGAGTCCCAAACTCCCTCGACCTCGGGAAGCGTCACAGGTCAACAGAGCGTCCCCAGACCCCTCGACCTGGCGCACGATCCCTCGACTAAGGTCGGGATGCCCCGAGGGTCGACCGTAGAGTCCCAAACTCCCTCGACCTCGGGAAGCGTCGCAGGTCGATAGAGCGTTCCCAGACCCCTCGACCTGGCGCACGATCCCTCGACTAAGGTCGGGATGCCCCGAGGGTCGACCGTAGAGTCCCAAACTTCCTCGACCTCGGAAAGCGTCGCGGGTTGACAGAGCGTTCCCAGACCCCTCGACCTGGTGCACAATCCCTCGACTAAGGTCGGGATGCCCCGAGGGTCGACCGTAGAGTCCCAAACTCCCTCGACCTCGGAAAGCGTCGCGGGTCGACAGAGCGTTCCCAGACCCCTCGACCTGGCACACGATCCCTCGACTAAGGTCGGGATGCCCCAAGGGTCGACCGTAGAGTCCCAAACTCCCTCGACCTCGGAAAGCGTCGCGGGTCGACAGAGCATTCCCAGACCCCTCGACCTGGCGCACGATCCCTCGACTAAGGTCGGGATGCCCCGAGGGTCGACCGTAGAGTCCCAAACTCCCTCGACCTCGGGAAGCGTCGCGGGTCGAGAGTGCGGTCCCTGATCCCCCGACCTCGTGGATGATCCCTCCACTGAGTTTGAGATGCCCCGAGTGTCGACCGTAGAGATCCAAACTCCCTCGACCTCGGAAAGCGGCGCCAGGTTGATAGCAAACCCAAGCTCCCCCGACCTCAGGAAGTATTGCCAGGCTGACGAAGAGCTCGCGCCCCCCTCATTTCGAGGAGATCGGGGACAGCGCTTTAACGGTCCCCCGGGACATTCAACAGCAACAACGGAGCGACGCTAGCGATAGCTTTCAACAACGGCAGCCCCCTCTGGTTCAATTGGTATTCCCAAGATAGACCCCAAGCTAAAGGATGGCTCCGAAGGCTCCACTACGAAGTGCACAATTCTGCGGAGGCGAGAGGTACATCCCACTCGACACCCGCCTTACTATATTCATCTACCTATGTATTGCCAGTAAAATCCCGATCGAGATCAGGCCTTCATCCCGGCCAAGGCCGGATCGCCCCTACGAGTCAATCCAAAACCGAGGTCCCACCGACCTCATGCACGTTTCCTTTACCGGCGACCCCCGTGACAACTCATGTAAACTTTTTCGAGTGAGGGCCCGATTCGGCCCCCATACGCAGAGACTCCAATGTCGACCTATGAAGATGACCTCGACCGCGGGCGTACTGATCGAGCTCAAGAAGGCCGAGGTATTCTCTACAGGTTCCGACCCCGCTCGCCAGAACCTCGGCAGAGTCCGAGGGCAATAACTATGAAAGCCCTGGCGACGATTTGATTATTGGCCCATGCTCCCCTTCAGGGGGCAGCACTAACTTTCTTATAGACCTACGCTCCAAAAGCCGAGCTCGAAAGCTTGGCTAAATACCCCGATAGCGACCTATGCAAGTCTAGCACGGCCCCTCTCGGAGGCCCGAGGCCCGAGCCCGGTGCCTCAAAAATCCAAGAACCAAACATGGCGACCTCTGCGATCTTCAAGTCCGAGCTACAGGACTTAGTGAAGTTTCCTAGAATCTAAGCTTAGAGCTCCCCCTAGTTAGCGTAATCGGAACTCAGAAAAGCAAAACATAGCCAAAAAACATGTCTTTATTAAGCAACCCGAAGGCTAGGATGCAAAGTCGAGGGTCGGTAAAACAATAAGTTAAAGTACCGGCCTCGCTTACAACTAAAGAAGATAAAAGGAAAAGTAAGCGCGGAATGGCGAAAAAAAATCTTTTCATTAATAAAGTGCCAAGAGGCTAAGTACAAAGTTGGAGGTCGACCGTTCAAAAATTTGAAGGCCGACCTCATTTACAATAAAAGAAGATATAAATCTAAGTCCTAAGGGACGGCGGTCGCGTCGGCGTCACCCTCGGGGTCATCTATGGCGATGACCTGAGGGTCTTCGGCGGATGCGGGCTCGGGGTCTGCGGCAGGGGCCTCAGCGGGCGCCACGGAAACGTCCTCGTTGATTTCACGAGGGAGGGCCTCCGCCACCGCCGGCTCGGTTGCATCTGGCTCGGCAGAATCCCCCTCGGACACAAGGGCGGCGGGAACGTCGTCGTCGGAGTCGTAGCCCAACCTCATCCTCGGACGAACCGTTGAAAGATCGAGCTGGGGGCAGAACCGGGCCATCTGCCTCCGAAAGTTCTCGAAGCCTCGGAGGAACCCATCTACGGTTTCCTCCTCTAGCATGTCGCGAAATTCCTCCGATTCCTTGAAGAGGTCCACGGCATGCTCCGCTCGCTCGAGCGCCCTCCTTTCCTGGGCCTCAAGTTGCTCTATCTTCAGGCGCAAGACCCCGCCTCGTACTTGAGGCCCGCGACCTCGGACTGAGCCTTCCCCAGACGCGCTTCCGAAGCGCGCAGGGCTGACTTGGCCAAAGAATGGGCAGCCCTTTCTTCCTCGAGCACCTCGACCATGGCCAGTCACCCAGCCTCTGTTGCTTCCCTCCGCGCCTCGGCCTCGGCCAGCGCCGCCTCCAGCTCGGCGATTCTCTTCTTAGCCGGCTCTAACTGCCGGCTGAGTTGCCGAGTCTCTTCTTGACACCCTTGGGCAATGAATACCAAGGTGTCGACTTCATGGATGTGCTGCAAGAGAAAAGGGAGAAAACGACTATGAGTTGAAAAACATATAACATGTTCGCCATTAGCCTAAGAAAAATTGGGAAAGTGGCTTACCCGAGCAGTATTGCGGTAGGTACTGTCGACGATCTCTTCCAGCGGCAAGCTCCGGAACTCGGCCCGGTCCGCTGGAAGCATGGCACGCCGAAACACGGCGCGTGCGACATCGGGCGTCGTGGAGGGCCGAGCTTCCCTCATGGAGTGGGGACCCTGGCTCGGCCGATTCCCCCCTTTGGCCCCTCGAAGAGCTCGGCTCGTCCGAGCTAGGGACCTCGGGGCCTCTGCTCGGCTCAGGCCCCGAATGCCGCAGATGGATCACGGTCGCCCCCCCCCCCCCCCCCGCTGGGTGACAGGGGTAGGACAGAGTGGGGCCGCCGAGCCCGCAACACCGGCGGCCCATGTCCGCCCCTGGTCGGCTGCGGAGGCCCCCGCCTCCGGGCCTCCCGTCCTGGCCGAGGTAGAAGCGCCGGCCGACTTCGACTTCTTCCGGGGCTGGGGAACAGCCCCCCCGGCCTCGGCCTCCCGCCTCTTCAACCGGGGGAAGAGGGATGTGTTGCTGGTCGGCATGTGAGGAATGTCTGAAACCAAAAATTTTCCTAAGTGTCAGACCAACATTGGAAAGTAAGAAGAAGAAACAGGTAAAGCAAAGACAAAACGATGCGACTACTCTTACCCTCGGGACGCGCCGAACTCAAGCCAACGCTCGCCAAGGCGTCCTCTCTTAGGAGCTCGGTCAGGTTGAATCCCTTCCCGAGGCCCCGCAGGGCGTCAAGGACTCTCAGGTCCCTCCCCGAGGGCTCGGAGAGCTTGTTAAGGGCCTTCAGCCGGGGCTGCCCCCACACCGGGTTAAATCCCCATGGCACCTCGGACGCAAAAAAGAAAAACTTCCCCTTCTACTCATGAATGGAGGAAGGGGCACCCTGGAAGAATAACATACCGCCCCGAAAGGCGAAGTATAGCCACCCTCCATCCGCCGGGTTAGTCTTTAGTAAGAAACACCGGCGGAAAATGTTCACCAAAGTCGGGATCCCATGTGCAAGACAAAGGGACAAAAACCCGACTATGGTCCTCCACGAGTTCGGAGCGAGCTGTGCTGGGACGAGTTGGTACTCCACCAGCAAGCTATTCACGAACTCGTGTAGGGGGAATCGCAAGCCGGCCCAGAGTGTCTCGCAATGAATCGCGATCCGACCTGGGGGCGGCCGCGTCACCCTATCTTCCGGCCCCGCAGTTTCGAGACGAAACCCGGGCTGGAAAAAGAACCGGGAGCGGATCAACTCCAGCTCCTCCCCCGACAAACTAGACCCCACTTCATCCAGACCGAAACCCATTTTGCAGAAAAATGAAGCAACCCAAAGACAAAAGAAACAAGAAAAAGGAGGAAGGAGGAGAACCCCCTAGCTGACACAGAGAGGAAACCTACGGGGGAGTCGCCGGAAATCGCTCCGAGTACCGTCGACGAGGTTTTGTTGAGAAATAGGATGAAGGTGGAAGCGGCGAAAATGGAAGGCAACCAAACAAGACCCCTTTTAGGGCAGATTTGGGGGGTTTATATAGACCCCTCCAACGGCCCAGATCGGCGGGTTTAATTCCCACCTCCCCGTCTAGATTATGCCACGTGTCGGCCTCGGAAGCCGAAGTACCGCGCCCATTCCGGACCGACGCCTCGGGCGCAGAGCCGAGGCGCCGTCCCATCGGATCTCGTAGTCTCATCATGGATCCGCTGTGCCAGATCACCTCGAAAGGCGAGCAGGCGCCGCCCCCGCTCCCCTCAGTAAAGGAGCCCCGGGGCGCGCGGAGCACCGACATAATTACAGCCTTCCAAATCCCCACTCGGCCGATACGAGATTAAATGCGTCCAACCTCGAGTAATTAATTTTATCCTCGATCCCGGACTACCCGATCGGCTTTAAATCCCGAACGGTTGATCCAACGCCCGACCTCAAGGCGATCAACCCAATGAACCTCCAGATCACGCCACGTGTCCGCTTCAAGGATCGATGCAGCACGCTTGTCTAGGAAAGACACCCTGACTATAAGATCGAGGTTTTTACTCCATCGAGTCCTGAGACCCCATCATAAGTTCGCCATACGAAACGGCCACGAAGGACCAAAAGGCGCAACCCCCCGAATAAACGCTTCGGGATGTGTAAGGACGCCGGCATAGTTCAACTCTCCTCGATCTCAGCTACCGTAATAAAGATTTCTACTTCCCACGTCCGAGCTCGCAAGCGGCTCGAACTCGGAAGTCGGTGGGTAGTGTTGGGGGAGCGCAGTCCCCCCCCCCCCCCCCGAGCCCATGAGAACTCTGCCGTCGAAGGACCGACAACGGCCGACCTCGGGCGGCGCTCGGTCGGGGGCCATACCCTGCCACCGCCCCCAGCATTTAATGCGCACGATCTCTGCAAACTCCCGACTCACTCAACAATTAATATGTGTTTCCGGCTCACTCAACAATCAATGCGCATGACTCCTGTTATCTACGGATCCTCAATCCTCCACGGCAAGACGGCTCGGCAGTGTCCAGTCAGCCATGACAACTCTCTGATCCCGGCCTCACTTCCGACGCCGAAGCATTAATTCACCTGATTACGCACCAACTTGAGCGACGTGCTGAGTCGTACAGCGACCTCACCCCATTACATCACAGGTAATCCGACTCCCCTATAAAGAGGAATCCCTCCTTCTCAAGGAGGGGGTTGGACTCAGAAAAAGGGCAGCAGAACGCTCTTCTGCTCTTCTCCTCTTCTTCTCTCCCAAATTTAAGCCCCCTCTAACTTAAGCATCGGAGGGCCGGCGCCGGAAACCCCGGCCACCGGCTTCGTGCAGGTCCCCACCCCATGGAGGACGCCACTCGCCGTCAGGTCGCCGCCCGCCGGAGTCCACCGAGGCTCCTCCTCCTCAGCCGACAGCCGCCCCCGGGTCCAATTTCCAGCAACAGGAAGAAAGAAGATAGACTACTGAAAAGTCTAATATGTGTCACACATAGAAAAAAGTGCTCGGATTAGTCGTTCGAAAAGAATCAGCAAGAAAGTTTGCAGCATCCTAGAGGATTCTTCTGCTAGAGTCTGCAAGGAAAGAGAGCTCTTTCTTTTCCAAGAAATCAAGTCAATCTGCAAGGATAATCAATCTGTTTTAGAAAATATGAAAAAATTTAAGAATTTATATGATGAGTTAGTAGCAATTTAGAAATCATTGTCAGAGTGAAGACATGGTATTTGGGGCTGTGCATGGCCCTGGATCTGACTTCGGAAACTTCACTGATACTATCATGATGAAGCCTCCATTGCCCATGTGGGCATGATTTGTCTCATTTCTTAGAAGTCATAAGAAAAGAATACAACTTAAGCCTTTGTTGGTGAACATAGAAGTAGATGTAGAAATCGTGGTAAAGGCAAGAATCCAAAGTTCACTTCTCAAGGATGTGGATTTATACAAGCAGCCCTAGGATAGCATTTGGGAACCACTTCTCAAGGTGAGAATGTTATTGAAGATGATGATTCTTTTCATGGAAGTTAGGGTGGTTGTGATCAAAGCTTTTAACCTAGAAATACAAATCGAAACCAAATGGTAACATGCTAAATTTGCTCTAAACATGGTCATACTGCTCTTAACTACTAGAATCTTTCTAATCATGCCTATCAAGCAAAAGAATTCCTTCAATACTTGCAGCCACGATCATTATAAATCCACAAGATCTAGAATGGGTTCTAAATATATGTGCAACCTCTTACATGACAAATAATCTAGGTAGGTATTAGTCTTTGAGACTTTATTCTGGAACAGATAAAATAATTGTTGGCAATAGAGATTATGCAAATATTACTCATACTGGTGACACCATCATATCAAGTGGAGGCAAAAAATGTACATAGTCATAAATGTTCTGTTAGTTTCTGAAGTTAAAAAAAAATCTATTGTCGATAGGACAACTAATTACTGATGAAAGTTCTTGTATTTTTTGAGTTCTCATCTAATGATCTTGTGATCAAGGAGCAAATAATAGGACAAGATAGTAGTTTCAAGAACAAGAAATGGAGGAATCTATTCTCTTTCAGCACCAAAAGCAGCACAGGCTTGCGTATGCAAATAAAAGAAAAACTTCTTAACTAAATCAAGTTACACCACTGTTTCTAGTTGGAATAAAGAAGGATCTATTCGTGAAAGATGTGAACTAGTAGATCTACTTCTTTTAATAAAATTCATTGTTATCTATTGGGTGCTGCTCCAGTTGCTTCTATGCAAGGTTTCAAATATTATGTGGCACTTATTGATGATTTTGCTCACTGCATTTGATTTTATCCTTTAAAACAAAAATTTGAATTTCTTGCCTGGTTCATATCCTTTTAAAAAATGGTTAAAACATAATTTCATGCTATCATTAAGATTTTCAAATATCATAGGGGAGAAGAATTTAATAAGAGGGAGTTTTTATATATATGATCAGCTCTTAGGATTTTATGATAGCTTTCATATCCAAAAACTCTAGAACAAAATAGTATTGTAGAAAGAAAACACCGTCACATGTACGAGCTTAAAAGAATTCTTCATGATGTTTGAGGTACTCCACTCATGGTCTCCACTTGTTTTACAACAATTCTCTTGATCTGTATTCATTCTCTAATACTGATTGCGCCAATTTTCCAATCACTAGATGATCAACCATAGGTTAGTATGTGTTTCTGAGATTAGATTGGGAATCAAAGAAATAACATACAATTGCTTGTTCAAGTGCTGAAGCTATGTATCAGTCCATGGCACATGCAATAGTTGAATTGGCGATATCTTTCATCTGTAAAACATTAGAAGACATGGTATATAGACAACATGTTATATAGACAAGCATAATTGCTCTATGATAATATCAATGCCTTGTACATGACAGTCAATCTAGCCTTTGATGCTAGAATGAAACATGTTGAATTGGATAATCACTAATTTATACAGAAAAATGTGGCATAAGGATCACTTATCACTCAGTATGTCGAGTCCTTAAATCAATTAGGACTCATTCGGTTCGCAGGAAGAGGAGGGGGAAAAAGTGTGATCCATGGAAAAATAGAGAAATGCCTCATATTTCCTTGGAGTTTTCAAAAGAGAAAGATAAGAAAGTAATTTTTTCATGAGAATAAAATTCTCATATTCAACATGTGGGACATATAAAAGTTCAATTCCCACCGGCTGAAAATTGGGGTATTTTTTTTTCCAGAAGCATCCTTAAGTTTTTAGAATGAGGTAAGAATTTTTTATTAAAGACATAATAAATATTTTGCATAACTTTTTTAGAAAAATAGATGCTCAACCAAACATAAGCCACTCTAAAATATGCCACTTTTCCGTAGTCAACCAAATATACAAAAAGCAGTTTTTTAGGCATTAGCTTCTCAGAAAAAAAAAATTCTAGTAAGAAAAATTCTCGGTGCGAACCAAACTGAGTTCTTAGTTGATGTTCTTACCAAGCCACTTCTTAAGGATGTATTCAAGTTGCCGTGGAACAAGCTTGGAGTTCTTCTTTGTTCACCCCATAGCTTTAGAGGGAGTAATAGGGAGAGAAATCAAGATGATTCTCCAAAATATTCACTTGATTCAAATCATTGGCTTGACATAGAAATTTTTAACAAAAGAATTGCCAAAGAGAGGCTCATCATGTGAATAAGCTCGATCTTGCATTCAGCTCACCCAATATGGAAGTAAGCAAGCAAGATATTATGTCCAACGCACATGGGAAAATGATTGCAGCTTCAACATTTCTAGAGATTTATGATATGCAATTGATAATCTAACCCTTTTTTTTATCAGGATTGGTTGGATACAATCAATCTAGTTTTTATCGGTCTGTTGCTAATTAAGAGAGAATTGGAGATGAAGTGGATGAGAATTCAGACTGTTATTTACACCTAGGGATGTGAATGAGAGCCAAGGCCCAACCTAAGGCTTAAATGACTAAGCTCAGGCATGTGCTCAAATCTTGCTCCAAGATACTAAGCACTCTGTTCCTCACTGGATCTGAATTAGACCAAGTTGAGATCTGTGGAGATTCCCAGACTGAATCCAACTTGCTCTCATTCAGAATGAAACATCTCAGCCTAGGCCCTAGCTGGCGACATATTAGATCCATGCCTCAGGCTAAAGTACTCGCCTGCCTATCTACCATACCATGTTCTTATTTTAGTTTGAGGAGACTTGGAGTCATTTTCATCGGAGGACCAAAACCAAATTTTTAAAAATTTTACTTGATTATTGAAGGCTATGCTACAAGAAATTAGTGGAACCGAATTTTTATGGACGTGGTTCGATAGGGTTTTAAATTTGAAGCTTGATCCTTATTTGGGTTGATGTGAGATCTCTCGACAATTTGGTGTTGGAACCCTCATTCGCTATGTCCGAATCACTTACTTTGGACTGGTTACAGCTGCAGAAAGGTGATTGATGCTCAAAGAGTTACTAAATACATTAGGACCTTATAAAACATGACAATATTAGCTTGTAAACATCATTCAATTAATTGATACATTAAGCATCGAAATAGATCACATTTAGGGTGTATCATTTATCGAATAAATACAAACATATGTGTTTACAGAACTCTGAACACTCATTCAATTGTCAACTTCCAGCACTTAAATATACACAAAAGAAAGGTTTAAGCCAAAATTTCATGGGCTACATAGCCATAGTAGTCATGCCCCATGATCGCTCTGCGAGTCGCACGCATTCGTTAAACCTAAAACAATCAATAAGGTGATCTATAGCCATCCCTGCTGCTTGCATGAACGAATAGACAATCACCGGCCCAACCAAGCGGAACCCCCTTCGAACCAAATCCTTGCTAATGGCTTCTGATTTTGGAGTCCTAAAAGGGACACTTCTTGGATACCTGTATTTGTTAATCATCGGTTTGTGGTTCACATGGCCCCATATATAGCCACTGAAGGATCCAAATTCCTTAGCAACCTGAAAAAAATTGGTTAGAAAATATGAAATTATCATCAAAGTGGCCTTCATCTTTACCTTATGTTTTTGTGGGCTCCTTCACACACACACACGCACATATTCTTCTTTACCTTTGCTTGCATTCCAAGGCAGACCAGATAAGAATTCTATTATCATAACTTTCAAGAACTTAATAGTTTTTTGTAATTTTGATTATAATTGTTAAACCTGTGGACTTTCTGTTCCCAAAACAAAATAGAAATATACAAGAATGTTTTCATCTGAATACTTCATTTATTGAAATCCGATAACTTGCCTTCTCTATGCACCTCGCATTGTCTATGATGCATCTCACCCTGCACTCTGCTAACATGAGCTCCTTGTTGGAACTTATCTCCATGATGTCTTTTTCTTCCATCTTGGCAACAACATTATGATCAAATTTGGCAAAGGCTTCACTACAAGAACCAAACTAATCATCATAAATAGTGATTCAATTAAGGCTTCATTCAGAATGTTCTTAAGACAAGAAAGAGACATGTATTGCTCCCTTCTCTTGAGAATCTCGGTCCAGTTGTGATCGATAAGCATGCCGGATAACGCAAGCAGCTCAAAGAGTCGGCTACAAGACATCATGTCCAGCATTACTTTTTTTAGTTATAACATAGTTGTTAAACTAACATAGTTGAACAATAAAAAAAACATAGTTGGTAAACTAATATTAGTATTAGGAGAAAGATTAAAATGCTCACTTGTCATTGTATACAGGGACACCCCAACATTCGTCATGGAAAGTTATGTAAACTTCATCTGCGGTAAAACATGAAAAATGGATTCATAAGTGTTCACATTTTTATGTTAATTCTTAAAACATAAAATGGACTCTCTTCCTTAGAGTTGCACAAGTTTTCTCACTGATATTAATATGTGTAATTCTTAGTCAATTAGCTTATCGAGGAGCATCTTTAAACTAATTGCAGATTCCTGATGGATGAGTGAGATCAACAATAAATGGATCGAGTTACACAAGCTATTGGCTTCAGATTCAAATTTTCATTCAGTAAACTCATCACATAATAGTTGTGACTGAAATATAGGCACAGTAATAGGTTACCAGTGGATTTGGTAATCCAATTGCATCTCTTCAGGTTTCCTGCCTCCCCACATCCCAACCGCTCCTTCACAACATCATCAGCTAAGTCTTCAGTGCTTGCAAAAGACTCGAACTCTCCACTTCCAAACCCTCCCAGCTCTCCAGTTCCAAACCTTCCTTTCCCAGCAGCACAGATAAATCTCCTTTCCCAGGAGCTGAACATCCCATGAAATGATAGCTGAATCTTCCGGTCCCAACTGGAGATAGAGCTGTTAAGAGAGGAGTCATTTGAATTCTGGGAAAGAGAGAGAGATGAGAGTGTAAGACTTGAGCTGCTCCTGTGAATGCTAAGTGGGTACACCCTCTGCAGGTGTTTGGACAGCGAGCTCTTGCCTTGCACCCTCCTCTCCACTTGTCTGGGGCTTGGGCTTCTCTCCAAAACATGCCTTCCAAGACTTGGGGTAGGCATGCTTTAGGAGAGCAGGCAAGCAATTGGAATGGGAGGGAGATGAGAAGATTTTGTTCACATCTGTAGGTGCTGGTGGGGGTTTTATAAATGGTTTCAGATTCTGGTGCCATGTCATAGTTGGTTTGGTAGGATATGGATTTCATGGCAGATCAGTGAAAGCTTCCCTGGCTTTGAGCAAGTTGGCTAGTCTCTAATTTATTTAGCATGTAACTATGATTACTCAACGATTTTTGATAGCTGAAGAACCGATGAACACTGCTAATTGTCACAAAAAAAGAAAATGATGACAAGGAACATCCTAAGATCATTTTCTGATGATGGATTAATAAATAATTTTTTGTTAAAAATTTAATAATGTGGTAACCTATCACTGTTTTTAGCAATTCTGAAAGGTAGTCACTACATTTGCAACATTGGATTATGCAACAAGTTTTAATGTGAGACAAAAGCCCGAAGCTGCATCTAGAGGCATGAGTAGCATTAGATCTTTTCAGTGAAGTTTCATGAATCTTTGGCATGTATCTTTGGGACCCGGCAAACTTTCTAATAGAGACACCGGATCTATCAAAGAACTTTACATATCTATTTTTTTTCTTACTTCTATGCTTTTTTTTTTTCAAAAAAAAAAAAAACTAGATGATAGAAAAAATACAACTGGGTGTCTAGTAAAACAAGCATGCGGGAAGAAACAGTAGTACATTTTTTTTAAGTTCTTTACCTTTCTGGAAATTAATGTGCATTCCCTTGGGCTTCTGGGATTAATTTTGCATGGAGCATAACAAAATTGATCCGGCCAAGTTCATTTAAAATTGCGAAGGACTTGGGAAAAAAAAATCATAAACAAAACGTGAATATATTTTGGTTGGGGAGTATATCTCAGTAAATGTTGCTGGGTCCATTTCCAAGCTTAAGTCCTACTCATGGGGTTCATATTAGACCCGCTGCCCCAAAGGACAAGGATATCCTATCTTTCATGTGTTCCATTGAGCTGCAGAATATAGGTGAGCTAGTTTTTTCTATTGACTCTTTTGAATGGGTAGCAAGAAGAGGGTTTTCTTCCTGTTTTGGTGGCTGGGATTCCAATAAATAATTGGTGGTCATAGGTGGGTAGTGTTTGCTTTGAAAATTAAGGAAGAGGATATAACAAGTTAACACAAAAAGGAAAAGGTACGGCTGAATGGGGGTGGAGATGATGATTGCTCTTGCAAGAAAATTTTGTTCTAGTTGGTTGGCCTTTTTAATTTAAATATGGTAAGGCTTGGGATATTGTATCATATTATTACTCTCTTATGATGAAACTTTTGAACTTGGATATCATTACCATTAGTCCAATGCTCAGAAAATGAAGAGCACACACTACAGTAAAAGTGGGAAAAGCCGACGCTTAAATGCCGATGCTAGGGGAAAGCGTCGGCATTTTCTACTCTCGTGCCAAACTTTCCCGACGCTCCTGGTGAGTGTGGGTAATTTGAAGTAGTGGACGACGCTTAAAAGCGTCGTCGTAGACTTGAGGCCAAACGATGCTTTAAAGCGTCGTTGTTTTTGCCTAAGACGACGGCTATAAGCGTGGTTAATTGAAACGCTAAAACGACGCTTATAAGCGTCGCCGAAGCCCCCTTAAAACATAGCGGCCGACCCCAAGCCCGCATACTTGCCCTAGCTACTTCCGATACCCCTCATTCTCCTCTCCGGCGCTGCCCTTGCCTTCGTCTCCGGCGCGGCCCTTGCCTTCGTCTCCGGCGCGGCCCTTGCCTTCGTCTCCGGCGCTGCCCCCATCTCCCTCCTCTCCGGCGCGGACCGTCCGACTCCTACCTCCTCTCCGGTGTCGACCGACCGACCCCAACACGCTCCGCCCGAGGTAGTTTCTCCTACTCCCTCCTCTCCCTCCGTCTCGCTTGTTCTCCTCCTTCCCTAACGCGCTCCTTCTCCTCTTCTTTGGTATAAGCCTCGATCGAGCTTCGCCTCCGCCCGAGGACCTTCTCCTCCTCCCTCCTCTCCGGCGTCGACCGACCGGCCCGAAGTCGCGATCGATCCAGGCCCGCTTCCGCTCGAGGATTTTAGTCTCCTTCTCCCCCTTCTGTCTCCTCCCACCTTGCAGCTTCTGCCTTTCTGATGTTTAATAAAGTTTCTTTTAGCGCTTAGGACCATCAATGACTCAAAAAATTATGTTATGTAATTATATGATAAATATTATTAAGAAGGGAGCTAATTTGGGCCCAATTCATTCATTCTTCCAAATCAACAATTGTTCAAGAAGCATAGGCCCTGCGACATGAAGTTGATGAGATGAAGAAGGCATCTAATTTTGCAGTCTGAAAGAAAAGGTTCCTATTACTCATGGGAATATTTTTTGAAAAGAATCACATATCCCTGAAATTTTGGTCAATATCCTCTCCATTATTTCGTGACTTCTCATCTACTATTCTTAGCCACAGCAATCCAAAATCTTGGTCCACGCCGGCTCAGATATTAGTGGCACTAAGTCTTTGGCACATGCCTTTCGTGCTTGTCAGCCAAAATGAGGTTGACAGAATGGTACTTATCTAGAGTGGCAATAACTAGTTCTCTCCTTATCTGGCTAAAAACTTTGCAACAGTTTGCAGTTGGGAGAAAATGATGGACATAATCCCATAACTTGAGCCGACTGTCAGATATTTGGATCCTAATACTGTCTTTGATTAATTTTACTAAATGGATCTGCATATAGCAATAAAATATTAACGAGACAAAATATTCCGAGTCTTGATTTGTTATCATTTATTGGATTAAGATAAAGACCATGAAAAACTACATGAGTTTCTCTAAAGTCATAGTTGTTGGATCTCTTGATCGAAATATAAGTCACGAAAACAAAATTATTACTATGAAACATTCCGGTTAATATCAATAATGAAAAATTGCCGCACTAAGATAGTTGTTTTCTTTTATCTAAATTTTATGTTCAATCCTCTTTAACTTATCCAACATGGAGTGATCAAGATTGAACCATGGATTTACATATAATCAGTCAGTTATGCATGAAAATTTCTTCAAAATGGACAGTGTGGATCATGTTCTGGAACATGAAACTGCCCCCACCGCTACGCCCCTTGGTGCCACCAGGAAGATAGGTTGGCTTGATGTAGGAAGCATCCATGAGAATTCTCAACAGTTGTTCTGCTTGTCATTGTGACTCAAGACCTTGCTCTAAAGAAGTTAAAACAAAAAAAAAGACTGGTACGATATTTACGATGATGAGCAGTTAGCTATGAAACTCTCGTCTAATCTGTTAGCCTGGGCTGCGATGGGGATAAGGAGTCAGGATTGAAGCCCCCAACGTTCTGCCAGACACTGGAAATGGGTTAGCTCTGTAAATGTGTAGAGCCAAGTGTAGTGTGGTGTAGTAGTAGGCACTTCTAGGCCCCTTTCCGGCTACTGGATCACTCCAGTGCTTCGGGTACTACGGACCCTCTGCTATCCATTGCAACAGAGTCGTTTCATGAGCGGGGGGGCTAAGCGCAGTTCTTTGAATCAAACGTTGAATGAAATCGAAATCGATTCTTTTTTAGATATTCGGATAGATGGACCATAAGAACAGAATCAAAGAGGCGAGTCAAGGTAAACAGAGTATAAAGGTTTGTATTGATATGGGACTTAGAGACCCTCATCGAGGAGAGTCTTCAAGATCAGGGGAAACCAGTTTCCAAGAAAACACAAGCCTCAAATGGTCCCTTATGAAGTCTCTATTGGTCTTATTCTTATTGTGCGCCTTGTGAGCACGTTTGGATCCGCGAAGGCAATCGCTCGGATGTTCGCTTTGGCTGTTTTCTGCTGATCCTCAGGATCTTCAATGCATTTCTGCAAGTAGATGATGGCATCGGTCAGGGCCTCAAGGCCTTGCACAGGCTTCGTATATCATTCTTTTGAAGCATCCTCTCGCCTATCTTCTTCCACCATCAGATCCATAAAAATTTTGGCATGCTAGAAGTCTTACATGTATTAAAGTATACTCCATCCTGGATAATCATGTAGGGAAAAAAGATTCAGTGGTTTTACATGCTCTTCTGAGAAGCATTATCTTCATTCCAGACAGCATATTCGGACATTTAAACATATCAACAACTTGCAAGGATAAGAAATCAAACAGTAGGTGAGTTGATGTTTCTCGAACTGGCTGTTGTTGACATTCTTAAATAAATTTCATGTGTTCATGCTTGTGTTGGTACATCCACAGGGATTGTAGGTGAAGAGCCCTCTCTTTCACCGACACTGTTATCTGCAAACTTTAAGCTTGCTGGGTGGTAACCTTTCTCTTTCTCATTCTCATTCCATTCAGCTGCATAATATACTTCTTCTGTTGCATTCACATTTATTTAGCTTACATAAATAAGAAGTATACAAGGAACTTAATGCTAGCTACATCTATTATCAAACTCTCGGTTATAATTCTTAACACTGAATCGTAGTTAGTGGCTAGATAATAGATCTAGTTAATTCACATCTAATGAGTGTTTCCCCAGAAAGTAAACTCCTAACAGTAAGCTAAAGTTTAGCAGCCATAAATATGTTTCTGAGGTATGAGAACAAATAAGGACTTAACATATTGGCAATCATATGGTTCAAGCCTACTCGGATAAAAAGGCAAAATCATTTAAATGTAAAGGAATCTGCTATAGACCATAAACTACCTCAAAACCACGAATCTTATTGTTAACTTGTGCAACAAGCTCATCAAAGAACTGTAGGGGGTCATATGGTTTCTTCATCAAAGGAATATGTAGCATTCTTGGATTGATCAAAGTTTTGCTATCAACATGTTTTGGTTTACTTTGAATCATATAACTAATTCAATCATTTCACTTTGTTTCAGATAATCAAGGTTTGACTTTAGGTCAAAGCAAGAGAAGACACTAGTGAACTATTGGTATTCTCTGAAACCAATACATCACTTTCTCTATGTTATGATTTTACAACATAAGGCATACATTGCTGAAAGTCTAAAATATTGCATCTTTTTAAGATTTATATGGACATTGATACAAGAAGTAGCATTCCAGTTAGATATATAAATTTGCAAGGCAAAATATCTTCTGAAATTTATATGTAGGCCATCCTTCTAATTTTGTTTATCTTTTTTTTAAAAACTGCAGTTCAATCGGTATTCTAATAGAATGGACAAAAGTTGGATAAATAAGTTAAGATCTAGTGCTGAATATTCGGATGGAGTTCAGAATTTCATTAAGTTTGCTTTTGAGAAATCTAATATGAACGGAAAGATTTTATGTCCATGTCAAAAATATGTAAACGGTTCTGCTCTTGATCCAAAAATTGTTGAAGAACATTTGGTATGGAATGGTTTTCTAAAGGGTTATACTGAATGGGTACTCCATGGAGAGTTCATACCTTCATGTAACCAACCCTCCGATCTAGAAGACACCTTCAATTTTGGATGTAGTGACACGGAACAAAATTCTGTAGAAGAAGATGATATAAGGAGCCTACTTAGAGATGCTCTTGGACATAGTATCAGAACTATTGGAGAAGATGAGCATGCAGTTATTGATCAGTCCATGCATGTTGAGGAATCTATACATTCTGATGACACGGCTCATTATGATAACTTGGTGAAAGATTGTGATCAAGAACTGTATCCAGGTTGTAGGAATTTTACGAAGATTTCTTTTCTTCTGCATTTATTACATTTGAAATATTTGAATGGGTGGTCCAGCAAGTCTTTTACCATGCTTCTTCAATTATTAAAGGATGCATTTCCGGAAGGTGTTACTTTGCCATCATCTTCATATGAAGCCAAAAAACTGATAAAAGAGTTGGACCTTGGATATGAGAAGATACACAGTTGTCCGAATGACTGCATTTTATATCGTGGTGAAAATAGGAACCAAGAGTCGTGCCGAATATGTGGAACTTCACGATGGGGAAAACATAAAGAAGACGAGAATGATTCGTTGACTGAAGTGGATGCTGCACCGACTAAGAAAAAATCGGCTAAAATTTTGAGGTATTTTCCTCTTATATCAAGATTGAAAAGGATGTTTGCATCACCGAAGACGGCTTCCTCGATGAGATGGCATGACGAAGGCCGTACGAAGGATGGAATGTTACGACACCCAGCGGATAGTCCCGCATGGAAAGCATTTGATGATAGGCATCCTGAATTTGCTTCTGATGTTCGCAGTGTTAGGCTAGGTTTAGCTACTGATGGGTTTAATCCATTCCGAACGATGAGCTCAACATACAGCACTTGGTCGGTTGTTTTGATTCCATATAATTTGCCACCATGGATGTGTATAAAACAGTCTTCAGAAATTCTATCAATGGTTATTCCAGGTGACAAGGGCCCAGGTAATGATATTGATGTTTTTCTACAGCCTCTAATAGAGGAATTGAAACAAATATGGGAGGGTATTGATGCATTTGATGCTTTTGCTGGCCAAAATTTTAAATTGCATGCAGCTCTTATTTGGACTATCAATGATTTTCCTGCATATGCTAATTTATCTGCTTGGAGCACTAAGGGGCGTATTGCATGTCCTTCTTGTGGAGATTCAACCCATTCGTATTGGTTAAAACATGGAGGAAAGTTCTGTTATATGGGCCATCGTCGGTGGTTAGAAGCAAACCACCCATTTCGATTTAAGAAAGACTTGTTTGATTGTACCATAGAGTTGTGATCTGCCCCCTGTTCCACCAACTGGAACTGAAGTCTTTAGACAAATGCATAACACCAATTATATACCGGGTAAGGTCGCCAAATGTTCAAAGAAGAGGGGGAGGGAGCATGTTGGCAGCACAATGAATGAAGGATTAATAGCAGAGGTTGCTGAGGATGCTGACTACTTTTTTGAGAATGAAGACAACATATATGGTCAGGAAAATGATGATGACTCAATGGCAACATCTACACAGAAATAACTATAGAAAAAAAAGAGCATTTTCTGTGATTTACCTTATTGGAGTATAATCTTCTTCGACATAACCTTGATGTGATGCATATAGAGAAGAACATTTGTGACAACCTGATTGGAACATTGTTAAATCTTGATGGGAAGACCAAAGATAACTTGAAAGCGCGTCTTGATTTGAAAGATATGGGCATAAGACAAGAGCTTCATCCGACAGAGCTTGCCAATGATAAATTTTATACACCTCCTGCATGTTATACAATGTCTACTCAAAAGAAAGATCTTTTTCTAACAGTTCTGAAAAATTTGAAGTTTCTGATGGGTACTCATCGAATATTTCACGATGCGTAAATCTCAAAGAGCGAAAACTTTCAAATCTTAAAAGTCACGATTGTCACATTTTGATGCAAGATATCTTTCCATTGGCTTTAAGATCGTCAATACCGAAACAAGTTTTTGCAATTGTTTCTCAATTGTCATCATTCTTTAAGGCATTATGTTCCAAAGTTCTTGATCCTAAGGAGCTTGATCAATTGGAGTCTAATGTTGCACTTACACTATGCAATATGGAAAAGATCTTTCCTCCTGGGTTTTTTACTATTATGGTTCATCTACTCATTCACTTAGCAGCGGAAGCTAAACTTGGTGGCCCGGTTCACTACCGATGGATGTATCCTATTGAGAGGTGATTTTTCTAAACTCTAATATAATTATTTAATAATCAGTTTGATTTTGATATTTATTTTAAAAATTTATTGTTGAAGGTTTCTTATGCACTTAAAAGATTATGTACGCAATCGAGCCTATCCCGAGGGCTCGATTGCTGAAGGATATATTGCTGAGGAGTGTTTGACATTTTGTTTGAGATATCTTGAAGGTGTTGAAATAGTTTTCAATCGACCTCAAAGGAATTATGATATCATAAAGAATGCAGATGTTTACAAGTTCTCATTTGGTGGAAGAGTTTTGGAAAAAGTTGAAAGTGTTGTTCTTGATCAGAAATCGTTGGCATAGGCACATCGCTATGTCTTACTTTATAGTGATATAATATCCGAGTCTCGCAGGTTAGTACGGTTAATTGAAATCTAAATTTACTGTCATGTCAGGAGAATGTAATATTGGTATTTAATTAAAGATAACCTTGATCGTGCAGAGAATTTTTAATAGCTCAGCGAAGTCTCAACCATAACATTCGTCCTACACCAAGGATTGAGCAACGATGGTTGGTTGAATTATTTCCAGAATGGCTTTTCAAACAGGTTTGATGTCTAATATATTAAGCTTTTTTTTAAATTTTTATAGAGAGAAATTAATCATTACTTCTATAATTTTTTTTAGGTACCAGTGATGATGGAGAGGAATTGTTCTGAGAAGTTAATAGTCATTGCTCGAGGTCCGAATAATATTGTCAACAGATATGATGGGTTCATTATAAATGGTTTTAAATTTCATACTAAAGAGCGTGAGAAATTTAGAAAAACCCAAAATAGTGGAGTTATGGTTGAAGCGGACGAAAAAAATTGTTATGGTGCTCTAACAGATATTTATGAGCTGGATTATTATGAAAATTTTAATGTAGTATTATTTCGATGTGATTGGGTGGATACAAACTCACCTAGAGGTTTGAGGCAAGACATAAATGGATTCACACTTGTAAATTTTTCAAGGTTGATACATACTGGTGTGTTATTGAAAGATGATCCATTTGTTTTTTCATCTCAAGCTCGACAAGTATTTTTTGTGCAAGACTCAAAAGATAAAAATTGGTCTCTTGTTATTAAAACGAAACCTAGGGACTTCTATGATAATGGAAAAAAGTTGGAAGAGGAGGACGATGATACTTATACTCAGTGTATACCTTATAATGTTGTGCCAACTGATGAAGTAAATGTGCCAACGAGTTTGATTAGGATGGATGTTGAATGAGAATGTAATTTGATAATGGTAAGTAAAATTTATGAAGCATATGTTGAATGAGTTATTATATTCTTTTTTATTAGCCCTTTATTTAGTATAAATCTATCATTTAACCAAATATTGATTTTTTTTTGTGCATACCAGGTAACAATATGCCCCGAGGGAGACGATTTAGAGATGTGGAGTTCCAGCATTCTCAGGTGGGATCTACTTCTGAGCAGTCCCCGCAGTCCCAGCAGCCATGTGATCACCAGCAGCACGAGTCAGGATCTCAGCGCGAGCCTCCTACTGATTGTCCGGAGGATGAGCTCCGGATCCAGGATAATTCGATTTAAAGTTCATATTTTATGTTCATATTTGTCTTCAACTTTTTAAGATATTTTATTTAATTTGAATAGATGGACAAGGGACAGTGAGGACGAGACGGGGACCCACTCAAGCAAAGGATGTGTAGAAACTTCCTCCGGGTGAGAAGATCATCATCCGATGCAACGAATTGGGGCAGCCCATCAATAGAGCTGGAAGTCTACTATCAAGCCTTTTAGGATCGATTGCACGCAAGGGTCAGCTGTGTCCACTCAATTATACGAAGTGGAATGACATGCTTCCTTCGTATAAGATTGAGCTTCTTAGACTTATATAGGTAATGAATTGAACTTATTCTTTTTAATTCGACACCTTCTGTATGTTAATTTGCTTAGTATCATAATTTTATTTTAGATGTTTAATATTATTATAATATTCTGTATCTTGTTGTAGGGTAAGTTTGTACTCCCTCCAGAGAGCCATGATTGGGTGCTAAAGTCCCTCAATCGCAAATGGAAAGAATATAAAGCAAAATTGAAGACGGACTTCAAGCGCGAGGGTATGACAGAGGAGGAGGTTGCTCGTGTGACTCCTCCTGATGTATACCCTCAGCAGTGGAGGGAGCTTGTTCACTACTGGTTTTCTGAAAGAGGACAGGTCATGTATATTGTTTCAATATCTTATATTATCTTTATTATTAATATAGATTGCAAATATATACATTGAATCATATTATACTATGTGCTTTTATTTTGGCAGACATATTCTAATATTGGTAGAGCTGCACGAGCATCTCAAGCAGTTCCTCATACTTCCGGCTCGAAGAGTTATGCGAGACGTAGAAATGAATTCGTAAGTTCTTTTGAAACTATATGAAACTGTACTAACATATAGCACGTATCATGATATATAGTTTGCCAATATACTTTCTATATGTGTAGATAGTAGAGCATGGAAGGGAGCTTGGTGAGGTAGAGTTTTATAAGATGACCTACACTCACCGAGATGGCAGCTTTGTCCGGGACGAGTCGAGAGATATAGTTGTATGTATTCATTTTTTATTTGATCACAATTTTTTTATTAATTTTACTTCTTTTAAAATATTAATGTGACTGTTTTTTTGGGAGAGAGATATAGGAAAGAGCTACAAATCTTATTTCAGAGCGCGTCGGAAAGTCATCATCATCCGAGGCGGCCAGTCGCATCGAGGCTCAGGTCTATGCCGAATTGATGGGCCCAGAACGTTATGATCGCGTGAGGGGTTACGGTGTCGGAGTTACCCTCACTCAGCTATCTGCAGTGAGCCGATATATCCAAGATGCTAGACAAGGTACTAGCACTGTAGAGGTTTGTAGTTTGAAGACAGAGATGGCACAGATAAAGCAGTCATATGAGACAAGGATAGAGGAGATGAGGCAGAGTCATATGACTGATATGGTGGAGTTGAAGCAAAGCCAAGAGTTGAAGATACAATCTTTGCAGGATCAGCTTGACCATATTTCATCCTTTTTGCAGAGATTTGCTCCTCCGGTACGTAACTAAATCTATTTGAATATTTTATGTAATTATAATGTATTCTTGTATGAGCGTGATGACTTTCGTATTTTTAGTTTCTAAAATATTTTTTTTCTTGTAGATTGATGATACTTCATCTACTCGTAGAGATGATGATGCCGTCGACCCTTGATACATATCGTAGATTGTGTACTTAGGAATTTGAGATGTATGTTTTTAGAATGTTTTTGAAGTACAATGTAATCAAATATGATAATATGAATGTAATCAAAGTTCTTGTTTGTGACATGTATTTTGTTATATATGTGATTTAGTGTATTTATTTGATTAGAATTTAATGTATACAGAGTATTAAAAATTACTTTTACGAAAAAAAATTTAAAAAAAAATGTTATTGCCGACGCTTTTAAGCATCGAAAAAAGCAATTGGCACGAAAACTGGCACTCCTTTAACGACGCTTTATAGCGTCGGTCAAGGAGCATATGCCGGCACTTTTAAGCGTCGGCATAGTCCAACAAAAACCTACCGCCTGAAGCGTCGGTTCAAGTACGCCGACGCTTTTAAGCGTCGGGTACCTCGAAGAAGAACGACGTTTAAAAGCGTCGGCATAGAGCGACGATGCTTTTTTGACGCGTCGGCCTAAACCGGACCCACGCCCACCTGCCCGACGTCTGACCCACGCTTTGGGGTGCGTGGGCTGGAAATTCGCCGACGCTTAAAAGCGTCGGTAGAGACCAAAAAAACCGCCGAAAAATATCCTTTCTTTTGTAGTGACAGGCAAAAGAAACAGCAGTCACTTGACATCATTTGCTCGCTCATATGGCTTAAACTAAATAGTCACCTGCGCATAGATAAATTAAAGATGATGGGCTACCAGTGTTAAGGACATTTCTTGTTTTTCCATAACTTCCTTGAAATCTTTCTATTTCATTGCCTCAAGGAAGCTGATTGGGCTTTGGCCAATAATACATAAGGATGCCCAGACTCGATGTGGACCATTTTGGCCACTACGAATTGAGTTGGATAAGATCCAGGAGCAAGACATGCCATATTGAGAAGCCAAGCTACAAGCCAAACTTCTGAAGGCCATAACTTGATTATACGACATTCAGTTGAGATGATATATTTTTTAAAAAAAAAAACAGACAACTTTTCAAGAGCTATGCCATGATGCCATGCCCTTTAGGGGGTGATCCCCTTATGATTCGACCCAAATTCCATCATTTAGGGCCTGATATAAGCTAATCAAACCCAAAGTATTCTTTTCGGGTAAGATTTTGAGCGGACATGTCTCTCAATCTAAGAAGAATCAAGCGGTAGAAGGCAAAGTTGATGTAGAAGTCAAGATCTATTTTCTGAAGAATTTTGGCATTTTCAAGTTTATTTCTACTATTGATGTCTATTTTAGATAAGACAGTTTTATAAGAATTAAGAAGAGAAATCCAACCCGAATTATATAAGGGCAGACTTTACCATTATAAATTATAAATAGAAGCTTTGTACCTCGGTTTTAGATAATCAATGAAAAAAAAAGGGACTTAAGCCCTACTTTTGCAATTGTTCCATCTTCTTCTAAATTTGTTTTGAGAGATTCGAGTTGAGCATATTGAGAAAATTCTTTTTTTTCCCTAGTAGGATTACCTAATCTTTTCTCTAAAAAAGTTTGGCGTGTCCCCAACTTATTTTGGATGCATCGAATAGATCAAGGGTACATTTGGTTCGTGACTAGAATCAGAATTGGAAAAGAAATAGGAATGCCCATATTTTGCAACGTATTTGATTCGTGACTGGAACTGGAATGGAATTTGAATATAAGGGAAGAGTCAAGATTAGGTTTTAGGGGATTAGGGTATTTCCATTCTTCTCTAAAATCGGAATGGGAATTAGACTCCTCCACACTAAATGGCTGGAATTGGAGTTACTCATTTCTATTTTCATTCCAAAACCCAACTCCCTCCCCCCCCCCCCCCCCCCCCCCGGAATTGGAGTTACTCATTTCTATTTTCATTCCAAAACCCAACTCCCTCCCCCCCCAAGCAAAACATTCCCCAAGATTCCAGTGCATCATCTAAAATATAAAATTCTGAGTTTTACTATTGTCAATAAGTAATTATATATTATCAATCTGACTTTGGTCTATATAAATTTAACTTAGTGAAGAGTTTCATCACCTCATAATGGCTATAGGCTAAGGTTATGCTAGGTTCTTTTTGAATATTTGTTTAAGAATTTTTTCTATTCTATTTGAAATAAAAGGAGAAAAATGTTTTTTTATTAAATTAGCATATTTTGTTTTAATAAAATGAACAAACTACTTTTTATTTTTTTCCCTCTCAAAAATCAGATTTTAGTTTTGCTTGGTACTCCACAAGGAGCAATATGGGCAAAAAGGAAAAGGAGTCCACTAGGGCTTCATCGGTGCTCTGGGGGTTTATTCAGTCAGAGAGGTCAAATATGGACCTCGATCCGACTGATTCGAGCAAGGATCGAACTAAGGAGGAACAGAGGCATAATAATCGACCAGAGAAGGGGGCGGATTTTTTGCCTCCTCAGAGTTCAATGGAGCACAGGGGTGAGCAGTCACTGGAGACGGCTCGAACATGGTCTCAGGTGGTCCGAGGTGGAAGATGATTCCGCTGGGAGACAACTAGGGCCATGGCGGAGGACATCACAGCTCTTAAAGAAAATTTTTTTAGGGTGGTGGCATTTTCTGACATAGAGGTCGATCGGGTCAACAAAAATGGAGGTCGGTCATCGTTCTCGATCGCAAGTCCCTGGGAAGGATTTTCCCATGATTTTTTTTTTTTTTTTTTTTTTTTTTTTTTTTTTTTTTTTTTTTTTTTTTTTTGCATATCGGCAGCTTAGGCTAGTCTCGCGTGAGCATTGCCATTAGAATCAAGAGACAAAATACTCCACAAAAATGGAGGAACGGAGGCAACCCAATTAACAGCTCGATTCGCCTTCTAGAATATATGTACAATCTGGTAGACATTGCACTCCCTCAGCAGTTTCTGGATATCATCTAGAAGTGGGTGATCGGCACTCCTGGCCTTTTTTGTAGAATTCTCTCAATCACCTCCATTGAGTCACCCTCCAGGATGATGCACCATGCCTCTAGAACTCATCTCGCGTAAAAGACTTTCTTCCATGCGGCTCTGAATTCTACTCCAGGAACTGAAGTCTCGAAGGTGCGACGTGGGAGAACTTCTATGTTATGCCGCCTGGTCCTCTTGTTCTGTCTTCTACCGAGGGAAGTCAAATAGAGAATCTTAGGCCGGAGGCTGTGGTCCGTGGCTGACCAACTACGGGTAGTTGAGAGTCGAAGACCTAAGTTCCAACCAGGAAAATATCAGATCCCTTCCAAATCTATCGTTGGAACTTTGGGAACAGGATATGATCCTAAAAATCCAAGGGATCTCCTCCAAAAGACCAGGCCCCAACAGAGGCGCTGCTAAGATCAAGGCACAGAGAGTCATGCAAGCTGTTCCAATCCAATCCAATATGGGAAGCAGATCGTGTGTCAAAAATATTTTTAGAAAATTCAATAAAGATCCTTTTTATTGTCACCTCGATCAAACACCTCCATGCTATTCCACTTCACTTATCTAATCCAATTGATTTTTTTTTATGAAATTTTGTAATTTTATGAAAGAATGACGTATTACTGATATTTGCCCATCTGTTATATATATATATATATTGCTGAAACAGATGATTCATACAGATCTAGTACAGATATATCCATAAAAGTCAAAATACAGTATATCTCGAAGCGCACTAGGCAGCTCACTTGTTGCCCAGATAGACAACCCAAGAGGGGGGTGAATTGGGTTTTAAAATAATTTTGCAATTAAAACGTTTGTGGATGACTAATTAATACTTTTGCAAAATGATTAATTAGTTGCTATGTGCTGTGAGTGAAATGAGAGTAAGAGAGAGAGACACAAGCAATCACAAACACAATGTTTATAGTGGTTCGGAGCTAACCCTTGCTCCTACGTCCACTCCCCAAGTCTCACTTGGGAATTCACTATAACCTCTTGGATTACAGCAGGTTGTTTTACAAGCTCACAACCCAACTTGTTGTTTTACGAGCTCACAACGAACTCGGTCGGTTTTCCCAGGCTCACCGACTAGAACCACCCCGATTGTTTTCCCGAGATCACAATCGAACCCTTACATGTTGGTTTTACCCTCGGCTCACCAACCAACCTCTACACTCTTGATTCAATCCCCTGATTGAATCAAGCAAAGACAAGATGGAAAGAACAAGGATAAACAGAAAAACAGAGCTTCTAAAAAACAGATATACAGCAATATAAACTAGAGAGAAGTTAAGAGCCCTCAAACACGTTTGAGTTGGAGTAGAGTAGGGCTTCTTGAACTGTGAGTCTCCTCTTGAATGTCTGGTCGACTTGAAGGTAGGAGGAGACTTCTTTTTATGCTAGGAAGAGGTAGCTGGATGGAGTTAATGGCGCTCTTCCTTCTTTTCTGTTGAAAACCAGTTGGCAGAGATAGGATGCTTGATTTCTTTGAGTGGAATGGTGCTTGTCTACCTTGCTACAGTCCTCTGTGGCTATTTAAGCCATCCCCCACGGAAACTAGCCATTAGACACCTTTTTCTGCCCGTTCTGCACACTCTGCACATCCTGACAATATGTCCGTTGGGGTCGGAGTCGACTCGCGCGATCTGGAGTCGACTCGGCTGTAGCGGGAGTCGACTCATACTTTTTTGGAGTCGGCTCGGCAACTGTTCCGGATTTGAATTAAAGTGACCTCCGCGACCGGGGGTCGACTCGACTTAACCCGGAGTCGACTCGCCAACTTCTGGAGCTGTCTTGCCATTTTCGGAGTCGGCTCATCCCATGAAGTCCATGGAGCTAATTTTTCAACTTGGCCCACTCGAGTCGACTCGACAATCCTGGGAGTCGACTCGGCGCTCAGAGCCCGAACTCCCGATCTTCTGTCTTTTGGCTCGTCCAGTTTTGGAGTCGACTCGAACTGTTCCGGAGTCGACTCGGCTCTCAGTTTCCGAAACACAGCCTTCTGCCTTTTTGATGTAGCACTGCCTTGGAGTCGACTCGAGCTGTCTGGGAGTCGACTCGGCTCTCAGAGACAATAATTCGGTCTTCTGTCTTTTTGGGGTCGCGCTGTCTCGGAGTCGACTCGCGCATTGCGGGAGTCGACTCGGATCTCAGAGTCCGAAAACTGCTCTCTGACTTTTCTGTCTGTAACTCCTTGGAGTCGACTCATACTACTCCGGAGTCGACTCGGTAATCATCGGAGTCGACTCGTGCACTTCAGGAGTCGACTCGCTGACAGGTTTTGAGTTGAGTCTTTCTGTTCGTCTGTCAGTTCTCAGTCGGAGTCGACTCGTAATGATCCGGAGTCGACTCGAGCCCGTGCCAGTGATTCTGATACGCTTGGAGTCGACTCGTAATATCCCGGAGTCGACTCGAGTCTTAGACTTTGGTTCAAACTGACTTCTTAACTTATCCAAAATATCTTAAACCAAGTCTAGAAACACTTAGACAAGATTTTCACTGAAACACTCAATTGAATTCATTAGTAAACAAAAGATATACTCAAATGCTTTGAGCTCATCAAAATCAAATAGGGTTTTAATCAATCACTCCACAATCTCCCCCTTTTTGATGATGACAAAACATTGAGTATATGTAAAGTGAATTGCTCAATAAACAAGGAAATGAAATCTATAAATGAATTCAAGTGTCTGGTTTTTTAATTTATCCAAACTTGAAAGGTGTGAAACAATAAATTTTGGAGTTAAAGCTCTTCCTTTCATTTGGAATTATATAAGCCTTCATGTCATGCACTCAATTGTTTGGCTTATATATATTTAATGATTTGACTTTCTTAAAAATTCAGATTCTCCCCCTCAACATATGCATTCTACTTTGTTTTGATTCTCTGAATTTCCTTTTAATGCATTGAAGTTTTTGAACTGAAATTTTTGGTTTTTAGAGGGAAAATCTGTCAATTTGTTCTTGAGTAGGATTCAACTAATCTCCGAATATCCCTTGAATAGATTCTGGAGATTACTCCATTAGGAGCCCCAACAGAGAGATAATGAGCCTCGAGGTACCAAATCCACTAAGAACAAATTATGTTTTAATTTTTGATTTCTTTTATGTTGATTCCATTTACATATCTATTAAATATTTCTCCCCCTTTTTGTCATCGTATCAAAAAGGAAGTGAGTATAACACGCAATCATTTAGAGAGCAAATTGCACAAAATTGAAGAGAATATGTCTACTCATTGTATTGATGTGTATGTAAATACATTTGTGAATACAATAAGTAAAGCAAAAAGAATACATGTCAAAATACAAAAAGATATCTAAGGCTTCCTCGAGGAGGATGCGGCTCCCCGGGGCATGCGCTCTGCAAGTAGTGTGACTGCATTGGTGACGTGCTCGAGCTGTCGGATAATGGCCGAGGTGGCCCTGCTATGTGTCGTATCGAGCTCGGTCACCGACTGCTGAAGTGTGTCAAGCTTGGCGATGAGCACATTCGCCAAGCGCTCGGCCCCCTGGGTAGTGGTTCCCATGTCGTGTCGCATGTCATCGCGCATCTTCCAAGTGGTGCTCGTGACATCGCTCATACTGGAGAACTGGGCCTGAATCAAGCTCCTGACGTTGTAGATCTCTTCCCGCACATGGGCCGTTGATGACCCAAAGATTGATTCATAGATTGATTTTGATGATCACAACACCTTGAAGTATAGATACTAATGTTTATGTTGCAAGGAGAAAGATATTTATTTTGCAAGGAACATAGCAAGTTGGAAGAACACAAGAAGGCCTCCAAAAGCACTCAAGAAAAGTTAGAAGAAAGCTACAATTCATTGGCCCAACTTTAAAGTTCAAAAGATTCAAATTGGAGGAGCAAATTCAAAGGAAAATTCAAAAGAATAGTCTTCGAGTCGACTCCTAAGGAATTCGAGTCGACTCCAATGGTTGCCGAGTCGACTCCAAAGAAAGCGAGAGTCGACTCTCAGTGGTACACAAGGGAAAACTCAGAGAAGCAGTTTTTGGACACTGAGATTCGAGTCGACTCCCACAAAGTCCGAGTCGACTCCAAAGACAGAACAACCCCAAGACAGAAGACGGTATTTTCGTCTCTGAGAGGGGAGTCGACTCCAAGACAAGTCGAGTCGACTCCAAGGCAGCGCGGCTCCAAAATACAGAGGATCAGTTTTCCGACTCTGAGATTCGAGTCGACTCCCAGACAGCTCGAGTCGACTCCAAGGCAGCGCTACACTAAGATGGCAGAAGACCAACTTTCGGAAACTGAGAGCCGAGTCGACTCCAAGGAAGTTCGAGTCGACTCCAAGACTGGATGAGCCAAAAGACAGAGAATCGGGAGTTCGGGCTCTGAGATTCGAGTCGACTCCCAGGACAGTCGAGTCGACTCGAGTGGACAAAATTCAAATTTGGATCCACGGACTACAGAGGATGAGCCGACTCCAAAATTGCCAGGTCAGCGCCAGAAGTTGGCGAGTCGACTCCGGGTTAAGTCGAGTCGACTCCCAGTCAAGACGGCAACTTTAATTCAAACTTGGAACAGTTGCCGAGTCGACTCCGGAAAAGCTCGAGTCGACTCCTGCTACAGCCGAGCCGACTCCTGATCGCGCGAGTCGACTCCAAACCCAACGGTCATATTGTCAGGAGCTGCAGACTGGTTCCAACGGCTCTATTTTTGGCTCTAACGGCTATATTCTTGTTTCCACGTTATCAAAAGCTATAAAAACAAGAAGAGAGCTAGGAGAGAACGGATGGAAGTGGGAGAGATCATCTAGGAAAGAGATCTCAAAGAGATTACAAAGGAAATCTCCCATAAGCACACAAGGGCCATCCAAAGCGAAATAGAGAGAAGAAGAGCATCCAAGAGAATCCCAAAGCTTCCTCTCCATCCGTGTGCTGCCTCAGTGATCCTCTACCTCGTGCCAAATCAGAAGAGGGTCAAGTAAAGAAGAAGCCGAGCTCCTCCATCTTCAAAACTCGTTTGAGGGCTTCTCTTTACTCTATTTGTTTATATTGTTATATTTGCTTGCTTAAGAAGCTTTGATTTGTTTTTATTCTTTGTTTTAATATCTTGTAACTTGATTCAATCAAGGGATTGAATCAAGGGGTTAAAGGTTTGTTGGTGAGCCAAAGGGAAAACCAACGGTGTAAGGTTTGTTGGTGAGCCAAAGGGAAAACCAACGGGGTTTAGGTTTGTTGGTGAGCCGAGGGTAAAACCAACGTGTAAGGGTTCGATTGTGATCCCGGGAAAACAATCGGGGGTGGTTCTAGTCGGTGAGCCTGGGAAAACCGACCGAGTTCGTTGTTATCTCGCAAAACAACAAGTTGGGTTGTGAGCTTGTAAAACAACCGGCTGTAATCTGTAGGATTATAGTGGAATTCCCAAGAGGTCTTGGGGAGTGGATGTAGGTGCTGGGGTGCACCGAACCACTATATGTTTATTGTGTTTGTGATGCTTTTTGTCATTGTCTAACTTGCTTACTTAGATATATTGCTTGCTTAACTCGTATCTACGCATCCCTTAGTTGCAAGCATACTCAATTTACTTAATCAAGTCCCATTTAATAAATCATACTGTTGCTAAGTTTAAATTCCACTGTGCATCTATATAACTTAGCATAGTTAATCAAAAAGTCTTAGAAGTAGTTTAAAAGTTTTAAAAGACCCAATTCACCCCCCCCTCTTGGGTTGTATCTACTGGGCAACAAGTGGTATCAGAGCAGGTGCTCAAATATTATTTGTAGTCTTAACCGACTAGAGCCAAAGATCATGACAACTCAAATAGATAGTTTTCTAGGAGAAGGACAATCAATTGATACACCTCCACTGTTTAATGGTATAAACTACCCACATTGGAAAATACGCATGCGCATTTTCATTCAATCACAAAACTATTATCTATGGAAAATCATAATAAATGACCTTCACACACTCTCTCATATTAATGAGAAGGACTTAGCACAATTAAATGCTAATGCTATGAACATATTATATTGTGCTATTCAAGAAACAAAGTTTAATGAAATTTCTGCATGCTTATCTGCTAAGGAGATCTGGGATACTTTAGAAAATATTTATGATAAATCTCAGATTAGCTCTCATATGCTTCAATTATATACTAACAATGAGACTGCAGAAAAGGGTGATGAATCTCCCTCAGTCGAGTCGACTCCAAGAAGCTCAGAGTCGACTCCCAAGTTAGTCGAGTCGACTCCAATAAGGTCCGAGTCGACTCCGAGGCAAATCAGCTTCCTAAAGACAAAGAAGAAGAGGAAGCAAGAAGAAAGGAAGAAAGAGGTAAAGCGCAAGAAAGCCTTGACCAAGAGAAAGTCAGACAAGGAATTGAAAGTTAGGAGCAACAATGAACTACAAGAGGTAACTAACTTATGTCTTATGGTACAAGAAGATAAAGTAGAATCTGAATCTAATCTTACACCAAATGACTTTCATGAAAAATATTCTTATGATGAACTTTTAAATGCTTTTCATGATTTGTATAGTGAATGTAGAAAATTAGCTAGGAAAAATAAAAATCTTAAAAAGCTAAATTTGGAAATTTCAAAAGAAAGAAATTCTATTACTGAAATACAAGACAAACTAAATTCTGAAAATAAAAGTTTAAGGTCATTTTCAGAAGAATTGATTCAGAAAAATCATAGCTTAATTAAAGAAAATCAAAACTTAAGTAAAGAAATTAATCAATTAAAATCTTTTATTAACAAATTCACCGTAAGTTCAGAACGATTAAAAATGATGTTTGAAAGCCAATATGTTGCTTGTGATAAATCAAAACTTGGCTTGATTCCTTTACTTAACAATAAATCTCTAGAGAAAAAGGTTATCAATTCATCAAGCAAACCATTAAATAAGATAAGTTATTTCAAAAATGAAAAGGATGGGAATAACAACTTTACCTATCGTTCTAGTATAATTAAATCAAATGGTAAAGTTATTACTATTAAACAGATATGGGTTCCAAAAGGAACCATATGTCCTAACTCTCAAGGACTCAAGCAAGCTTGGGTACCCAAAATGAGAAAATGAGGATGTACACATAGGTGTACCAAGATACCCATGGAACAAAAGAAACTTAAAATATACTTATGAAAAGTTATTAACAAAAATCAGTAATCCTTGCATCTCATCATTATTTTTGCTTAGTATTTGATATGAATTGCTAATAGTGATCAATTTTGTGATATAGAAAATACTTTTGGAAATATGATCAAATCACTTCATAGTGTACTTTACTCACTATTGGATAAGTTGCAAAATGATTAATTTATTAAGAATAATTCTATGAATTCTCTATATGCTTGATTGAGAGTTTTTATCCATGGCATTATTGTTTATTGATCATAGATATGATAATGTGTACTTGGTATGTTTTTAAATATATGCACTATGAATACCAAGATTAAAGAAACCATCTTTAGCATACAAAATCAACTCATGCTAGTATATACTTAATCTCAAAAGACCTTGCCATTGGCTTACTTAAATTATCTTCTTAAAGGTCAAAGTTTTGCTATGCATGCTAACTAAGGAAACAACCAAAAATCATTTCTAAATCTAAAGATGTTGTTTCCATCTCTAAGTTTTCAAAAGCTTACATTGGATTTGTTCTTGGAAAATAAACTTGAAAATATTTTCTGTATTTGCTGAATCTTGTAAAAGTGTTTCAAATGATAAAGGTTTCCTAACTGTGAAGATAAAGAGTATCATGGCACAGTGTTGAAAACCAAAATCCTGATAAAGTTTATGCAGAAATTAACTATTTCAGCACCAAGGACATCTTAAGTAAAATAGGGGTAATAGAATTCTTGAAGAAATGAAAAAGACAACTGTGTATGATAGTCATCTACTTAAATGATTTTTAAAAAGCTATCATCACTGCTTGTCATACATATGATTTCTATTAGATCTATTTTTGATGAAAACTCCTTTTGATCTTCTGAAAAATGGAAAATGAACCATTGCATATCTTTCATATTTTTCAGTCGTACATGTTATGCTTGATATGTTCTTATGAAAAATAATGCCAAATCTGATAGAGATATGTCTATCCTTGGATATCATTCATCAAGCAATGTATATAGAATATTCAATGAAAAGATTTTAGTTGCAAAAATATCAAGTCGTCTTATTCTCTATGAGACTAATGATTTACTGTCAAGATACTAAGATCAAATTATATATGGTTAATCTTTTACATATAACAATCTGAAAACTTGTTAATAATTATAACAAAATTGAGTTTTTCAGAAATGCACTTAATGAAGAAAAATTGATAACTACTAAAAGACTGAATCAAGAAAAGATGAAATAGATCTTGATTCTTGCATGATTAAAAGTAAAGATCACCACTATCATTTGCTTGACTCATGAGCTTTATATTCTGTCAAATGAATGTGTAGAATTCACTCCTATGTGGTTATTTCATTAAAAAGTAGATCTATGTTAAATAACCACCATATTTAAAAATTACACATTACATATATGATAAAGCAATATGTGATTTAAAACAAGCATCAAAAGCTTGATATATAAAAGCTTAGGTAACCTTGTTGATAGAAAGTAATAGTGATAAATCTATGCATCAAAAAGAAGAATCTATGATATCTTGCTTGCTCATAGCACACATTGATGACATCATTTTTGGTTCTACTAATGAAGAGATATATTGCAAAGTGAGTTTGAAATATGATGAATGAATTAACATCTTCTCTCAAACTCCAAATTAAGACAAACAAGAAAGGGGATCTTCATTGACCAACGTTAGTCCATAAGAAAACTCTTATAGAAGATTGGCGTGAAGAAGGTATATCTATGACCCCATCTTGTCGAAATTGTAAAGGATGAGCAAAGTAGATCTATTGTTTAAAGCTGTATTGAAGCATGATAGAATAATTATTTTATCATACAGCTAGTAGACCAGATTGTATGCTCATTATGTGACCTTGTGCAAGACTTCAATCTAACTTTAATTAATCATATTTTATTGATAACAAATACGTCATAATCTGAATTTTGATAGAAACAAACGTTTAAGATAAGTTGATTAAAACTTAGTTAACACATCTTATTGATAATTATCTTAAGCAAATAGAATCTAAACTAAATTGATTTGACCTTGATAAATCTGTCTATTGCCTCACATGCTTGTCCTTGAACTATCTTGGTTAATGAATCTATCTCTTTAGTTCAAGTGATATGTGCTTGCTTATATTTAGGCAATCTCTTGAATAAAGTGACTCAACATGCAACTATTGTCATATCTCATATTGAGTCATCTAATTAAAAAATATATATATATTGGATGAATGCTTTGTATCTTAAAGAAACTAATGACCTTCCTTCAAGAAAGAAAAATGAGAAATTTCAACTTGAAGGATATCTTCATGTAAGATACACTAAACATTCACATGCAAACAAGAGAGAGGATCTTCTTCAGCCAAAAGTTCACACATAAGAAATCTAATTTGGCTTGAAGAACATATAATGAATAGGTAATTTTAGATACCTTTCTCACAAATTAATTGAGCAAAGTCAATAACTTAAATCCTATTATGGCATGATTAAATTCTTTAATTATTAATTTTTGATATCATGTCTATATGTGTATTGACTGACTTATACTTTTAGAAATTATTTCATGGTTTGCCCAAACTAAAATATATCTTTGCCTATGTCATAACCATGAAATACACAAGTATATGCTTAAAATGTTGATGTAAAATAACTTGTGAGAAGTTATGAAACCTTGAGCATAATGAAAATATTATTTGCATGATATACATATATATGATACGTAAGATTAATTCTCTATTCTGCTCTCTCATGAAAATTACTTGAGAATAACAAAAAGAGAGAGAGATAAAGAAAAGAAAATGGATATTATTCAAGAGAAGTAAAATCCAAGTAGAGGCAAACACTTCAACCTTAAGGAAAAGCAAAACAAACTTAATATATTCGACACATTTGTGAGACTTGTGTGAGCATTCTTTTGGAAGGGATAAAATCCATAATTAATTACACTTAAACAGGGAGGTTTTGAAGTAAACATTTTAACCTTTCTATATTGCTCATCATAGGGATGGTGCCAATGGGGAGGCTAGTGGTAGTACCCGGCACTATTTGACCCAACTATTCGGTGTAGGGCATATTAGGGACGGCACAAGAGGGAGGCTAGTGGTAGTACCTCGTGCCCCTTCCCAACTCCACCGGATAGGGAGCAAATAGAGTATAGAGCATAAGAAAGTTATAAATGAAAAACAAAGTAAATGAAAGTAGAATTAAGTCAAATTTTTAATCACTTGAAAACACACTTTAAGGATGAAATCATTGCAAGATTATATTTAAATAGGGGGAGTTTATTTGAAAAGAATTGATTTTGATCCTTGACATTCTTGTACTTAGTATTTTAATGCATGACTTAACACATGGTATATTTTGCATATGGTATAATGTCTTGATTTATGGATTCTCAATATTTTGTAATGTTTCATACTTGGACAATTTGATTGAATGTTTGAATTGCTACATAACATCTTTTGTTTAGTTTTATTGAAAAGAAATTTCAGATTTGTCATTCACAATCATTGTTAAAATCTGAAAGCTAAATAAAATTGTAGAAAGGAGAAGAGAAGAACATCTCTATTTAGGAAAAATAAATTGATATTGATCTATCTTTCTACTTGCCTAACTTTGATACATAATGTCCTAATACTTGTTAAAATATCCTTTATTTTGTATCGAAACTCAAAATTAAACACAAAGATTCTGAAAGTGCTTTAATGTTATTGAAATATGTATTTTTCAATCGTAACAATTTAAGATGAGCCACATTGTGAAAGATACATATCTCATATTATGACTTAGAAAGCTTCTATTGAAAATCCTATGTAATTCAGAATCCGATTTTGTATAAAAGTTTAAACTCCATATGATTACTAAATAAAATGTTAATGTAAGAAAACAGAATTTATTTTGATTGCTCCGATACGCATCCGAAACATATCATTTCTTACCTTCAAAGTATAATAATTTTGATTCAAATGATGTGTCTTACGATGATCTTGATTGCAAGTAAATATTTTTAAAATATATGACTTTATTTTAATATTTAAAAAAATTTATTGAGCTTCATGTATACATTGCTGAAGAACTGTGATTAAGAAATTGAGTTCTATAAATACACATACCTCAATGATCATCTATATGTTTTTCTCTCCTACATTCTTAGAAACTATTATCAGAATATATATATATAGAGTGAATACTATAAATTTTGAATAATTCTAGATCACTCTACATTCTCGATAACATAGAATTTCAGTTTTATTCATGTTTATTATTAAATTCTGAAATTCAACCAAAGAAAAGAATGATTAAAGAAGAATGCATCTTTTGAGGGGGAGCTTTAGATATTCAGTATCTTATCCTAAAGAAACTTTAATTTTATGGATTGATTTTGATGAACCTCCTTATATTGCAAGACATGCTTTATTCTATAAAGGCTGTCTTATCTCAAACCTTGAGTCTTATGAAAATGAGCTGAAACTTATAGAAAATATATTTTTGAGATTGACAATTTTATTGAACATTATCTTCAAATTCTAAACTCTTAAATGGAATGATCAATAGAGGGGGAGAAAGAAAATTTCAGAAGGAGAGGTCTCACGGAACTTAATTACATAAATCTATAGGAGAGGGAAAGAATACTAAATGAAAAGTGATCCTAATACTCTCCAATATGTATCATCTGAAATTTAAATATGAAAATCTTTATGATACACCTTGAGGCATGTTATTTGGTTAATATATCTTCTGCACAAATCATGAACCAAATTGCAATTCAAATAGTTGATCTTAAGAGCCTCTAATTTAATGAAAAAAAGGGGAGAATAACGTGTTAAATTTTCTTGAGTATCTCGTAGAAAATCTATTTTGGAATTCACTAATGAGTCCTAATTGGCTTGCTCTTTAGAACTTCAATATTGTGCCAATTCATATTTTTATATATGTATCAAATCGTGCTTATTTTCTAAAGGAATAAAAGAAAGTCCTTAAAAGAGCTCTAAGATATATCATAAATTGCATGAATTCATATTTTGGTATTTGTGCCCCAATGCTCTTATTATCATAAAAAGAACTTTGAAGTCATGATCCAACATGATGATATGTTTTTCAAGTATATAAGTTTTGATCTTTTACTCTGAAAATCAATTAAATTGCTCTCATGTTGATAAAATACTTAATAGATTGGGCAAAAGTTCTTCAATGAACAAGCTTTCATACTTATTATTAAAGAGAGGTTAGATTTCCACTCATGTTTTTGGTTATTAATTGTGGTACTTCTTGAATTAACCTAAGGAAGATTCCACCTACACTTGATTAGAAAACTATCTGTGGTATCAAATTAGAAAATCTCTTGAATTCACACTCGATGTGTTCTGCTCTGATCTTTGTACTTAATGTTTCACTATCTTTTTGATGTTGTCAAAAAGGGGGAGAAATATCTAAGTATATGCTTATAATGCTTTGTGATAATCAGCTTGAACTGAAATATATTGATTGTGTTAAGCTGATTAAATCTAAAGCATTATCATGAAGTATGTTTTGTTTTAAATATACATGTTGTCTACTTCATGCAACTTTGCTATGTATTACTTCTAGAAAACAATATCTTTTATATTGCATATACTCCAAGTTTTGTCATCATCAAAAAGGGGGAGATTGATGACCCAAAGATTGATTCATAGATTGATTTTGATGATCACAACACCTTGAAGTATAGATACTAATGTTTATGTTGCAAGGAGAAAGATATTTATTTTGCAAGGAACATAGCAAGTTGGAAGAACACAAGAAGGCCTCCAAAAGCACTCAAGAAAAGTTAGAAGAAAGCTACAATTCATTGGCCCAACTTTAAAGTTCAAAAGATTCAAATTGGAGGAGCAAATTCAAAGGAAAATTCAAAAGAATAGTCTTCGAGTCGACTCCTAAGGAATTCGAGTCGACTCCAATGGTTGCCGAGTCGACTCCAAAGAAAGCGAGAGTCGACTCTCAGTGGTACACAAGGGAAAACTCAGAGAAGCAGTTTTTGGACACTGAGATTCGAGTCGACTCCCACAAAGTCCGAGTCGACTCCAAAGACAGAACAACCCCAAGACAGAAGACGGTATTTTCGTCTCTGAGAGGGGAGTCGACTCCAAGACAAGTCGAGTCGACTCCAAGGCAGCGCGGCTCCAAAATACAGAGGATCAGTTTTCCGACTCTGAGATTCGAGTCGACTCCCAGACAGCTCGAGTCGACTCCAAGGCAGCGCTACACTAAGATGGCAGAAGACCAACTTTCGGAAACTGAGAGCCGAGTCGACTCCAAGGAAGTTCGAGTCGACTCCAAGACTGGATGAGCCAAAAGACAGAGAATCGGGAGTTCGGGCTCTGAGATTCGAGTCGACTCCCAGGACAGTCGAGTCGACTCGAGTGGACAAAATTCAAATTTGGATCCACGGACTACAGAGGATGAGCCGACTCCAAAATTGCCAGGTCAGCGCCAGAAGTTGGCGAGTCGACTCCGGGTTAAGTCGAGTCGACTCCCAGTCAAGACGGCAACTTTAATTCAAACTTGGAACAGTTGCCGAGTCGACTCCGGAAAAGCTCGAGTCGACTCCTGCTACAGCCGAGCCGACTCCTGATCGCGCGAGTCGACTCCAAACCCAACGGTCATATTGTCAGGAGCTGCAGACTGGTTCCAACGGCTCTATTTTTGGCTCTAACGGCTATATTCTTGTTTCCACGTTATCAAAAGCTATAAAAACAAGAAGAGAGCTAGGAGAGAACGGATGGAAGTGGGAGAGATCATCTAGGAAAGAGATCTCAAAGAGATTACAAAGGAAATCTCCCATAAGCACACAAGGGCCATCCAAAGCGAAATAGAGAGAAGAAGAGCATCCAAGAGAATCCCAAAGCTTCCTCTCCATCCGTGTGCTGCCTCAGTGATCCTCTACCTCGTGCCAAATCAGAAGAGGGTCAAGTAAAGAAGAAGCCGAGCTCCTCCATCTTCAAAACTCGTTTGAGGGCTTCTCTTTACTCTATTTGTTTATATTGTTATATTTGCTTGCTTAAGAAGCTTTGATTTGTTTTTATTCTTTGTTTTAATATCTTGTAACTTGATTCAATCAAGGGATTGAATCAAGGGGTTAAAGGTTTGTTGGTGAGCCAAAGGGAAAACCAACGGTGTAAGGTTTGTTGGTGAGCCAAAGGGAAAACCAACGGGGTTTAGGTTTGTTGGTGAGCCGAGGGTAAAACCAACGTGTAAGGGTTCGATTGTGATCCCGGGAAAACAATCGGGGGTGGTTCTAGTCGGTGAGCCTGGGAAAACCGACCGAGTTCGTTGTTATCTCGCAAAACAACAAGTTGGGTTGTGAGCTTGTAAAACAACCGGCTGTAATCTGTAGGATTATAGTGGAATTCCCAAGAGGTCTTGGGGAGTGGATGTAGGTGCTGGGGTGCACCGAACCACTATATGTTTATTGTGTTTGTGATGCTTTTTGTCATTGTCTAACTTGCTTACTTAGATATATTGCTTGCTTAACTCGTATCTACGCATCCCTTAGTTGCAAGCATACTCAATTTACTTAATCAAGTCCCATTTAATAAATCATACTGTTGCTAAGTTTAAATTCCACTGTGCATCTATATAACTTAGCATAGTTAATCAAAAAGTCTTAGAAGTAGTTTAAAAGTTTTAAAAGACCCAATTCACCCCCCCCTCTTGGGTTGTATCTACTGGGCAACAGCCGTCATCTCAGTCACGGCTGACAGGGAAGGGACCAACGCTGAAGAAGGTGCAGGAGAGGGAGCAGTCACTGTACCTCGGAGCTCCCTAAGCAGGTCGTCCTGGAGATCTCTAACTATCTCCTGCCGCAACTCCCAGAGCTGCTCAGGAGAGATCCGGACCTCCATGGGCTGAGTAGGTGGAGCTGAGGAGGAGGGTCCGGCAGAGGTGGTGGGAGCAGAGGTGGAGGGAAAGGTAGGATAGTCTGAGTCTGGGTCAGGACTGGGGGAATGTCTGGTGGTATGTGTGGAGGTGGATGATTTTCTAACCCAGGTTCCCTCGACCTTCCGAAACCCCATCCTGTGTAGGGTTTCCGGACGCATGCGATCTGTCCATCGTAATGCGCGAGAGGGTTCCCCCTCAGGAATGGGAATCTCGGCCTCCCTAAACAGAAGAGTGAACATCATGCCATAGGGGAGGGTGAGCCTAGGTCTATCTAGTGGCTCACATAGGTATCTATACATCATCTTGGGAAAGTTGATTGGGGTGTCCTGGAGGATGTAGAACATAAGAGCTAGGTCTCTCTCAGATACAAAATCGAAGCGGCCAGTCTTCGGGAAGAGGGACCTAGAGATGATACTCAAGAGGAGCCGCATCTCAACTAAAAGTGAGCTAGCGGACACCTCATCTAAGGGGGACTGAGGTGGATGTCCTAGAATGGCCGTAAGGGCCTCAGTCCTATCCTCGGGGTGTGTGGGAGCCACCCCTACTTGTGGAAGATGGAGGACCTGAGCAATGATATCCTCCGAAATGAACAATGGGACACCGGCTACCGTGCCCTCGATACCCCCATCGCCCCTATGTACAGTACCGTAGAACTCCCTAACTAGGCCAGGGTATGTGGGGAGATCTAGGGAACAAAAATACTCTAAGCCCTGGGCCCGCAGTCTCTCTCCTATAGTAAAGCCCTCCCGGGAGAGATAGTCGAAATCGACGTATCTCCCGGTGGAGACCGCCTTCCCGGCGCACGGCCTCGAGGGAACCTCCCTCGGCGGGGAACGAGCCGGAGGTTGTGGCCTCGCGGGATCGTTCCGAGCCTTGGAACGCCGCTCGGCACCGGTCGCGGATTGGGGTCTCTTCCGGACAACGGCTTTACGAGGCATTTTGACCTAGGGAAGGGGAAGGAACCTAAAGAAGCGAGGAAGATGGACGGGAAAAACCTTAAGGTCGGCCGGAGACGCTCTAGGAGTCGGCTCTAGGGCTTGTGAACAGTGGCGGCGGTGAATAGAAGTGTTGAGTAAACGATGAAGTTAGGGTTAAAAAATCGGATCCCGACTGCGAGTCGACTCCTCTGAGTCGCGAGTCGACTCGACCTCGAGTCGACTCCAAAGTATGCGCGAGTCGACTCTCCTTATGCGCCTATTGACCTCGAGTCGACTCCCGACTGTATGCGAGTCGACTCCCCGTTACGAGCCGACTCTGAAACTTGCTCGAGTCGTCTCGAACTCTGGCACGCACCTAAAAATCATGCTATGTTCGTGCCGAATGAGGGAAAATCACTAAGTTATGATCTGATTTGATGATCATTGTAAAGAAACTCTAAATTAGCCACAATCTAATCATCAAAATCAATGAACTAGTGGAAAATACCACTAGGATGGATCAATCACTCCCAATCCCCTCCTAAGCACACTAAATCTCTCTTCACTTAAGGGTTTTGTAAAAATGTCAGCTAATTGATCATCAGTGCAAACAAATTGAAGTGTCACATCACCATTCAGTACATGATCTCTTATGAAGTGATGTCTTATCTCAATATGTTTAGTTCTTGAATGCTGAATTGGATTTTTAGTTAGGTTAATGGCACTTGTATTATCACAATTAATGGGAATTTTATCTTGTTTAATGCCATAGTCTTCCAATTGTTGTTTGATCCACAAGATTTGAGCACAACAACTTCCGGCTGCAACATATTCAGCTTCAGCAGTAGATAATGCAACCGAGTTTTGTTTCTTGCTAAACCATGAGATTAAGTTTTCTCCTAGGAATTGACATGACCTGCTGGTGCTTTTTCTATCAAGTTTACATCCAGCAAAGTCTGAATCTGTGTATTTTATTAAGTTTAGGCTAGGTTCTTTAGAATACCATAACCCTATATTCTTTGTTCCTATTAGGTATTTAAAGATTCTCTTGACTGCAATTAGATGAGATTCCTTAGGATTAGACTGATATCTAGCACACATGCAAACACTAAACATGATATCAGGTCTACTTGCAGTAAGATACAATAAAGATCCTATCATACCTCTATATAGTTTTTGATCTACAGATTTACCTGATTCATCTTGGTCTAATTTGCATGATGAGCTCATGGGGGTGCTGATTGACTTGTTCCCCTCCACATCAAACTTCTTAAGCATCTCCTTGATGTATTTAGCTTGATTGATGAAGATGCCTTCTTCAGATTGTTTGATTTGAAGCCCGAGGAAATAATTCAGCTCTCCCATCATGCTCATTTCAAATTCACTCTGCATCAAGTTAGCAAATTCTTCGCAGAGGCGATTGTTAGTAGCACCGAAAATAATATCATCAACATAAATCTGTACTAACAACATATCTTTGTTTTTCTTCTTTAGAAACAATGTTGTATCTACATTACCCCTAGAAAACTCATGTTCTAATAGGAATTTGCTAAGCCTCTCATACCATGCTCTAGGTGCTTGTTTCAAACCATAAAGTGCCTTGTTCAATTTATATACATGATTAGGATATTGATGATTTTCAAAACCAGGAGGTTGTTCTACATATACCTCCTCATTAATATACCCATTTAAGAATGCACTTTTTACATCCATTTGAAATAATTTGAAGTCCTTAGAGCATGCAAATGCTAGTAAAAGTCTAATTGCCTCAAGTCTAGCTACAGGAGCAAAGGTTTCATCAAAATCTATACCTTCTTCTTGATTATAACCCTTTGCTACTAGTCTAGCCTTATTCCTTATTACAATTCTATTTTCATCAAGTTTATTTTTATAAATCCATTTGGTAACTATAATTGAATATTCAGTAGGTCTTTCAACTAGATTCCATACTTTGTTTCTAGTAAATTGGTTTAATTCTTTTTGCGTTGCATTTATCCAATTTACATCTTTTTCAGCTTCTTCTATGTGTTTGGGCTCAAAATGTGAAACGAAAGCTAGATGATTGTTTAAGTTCCTAAGAGATGCTCTAGTCCTAACAGGTTGAGATGGATCATCTAGAATTAATTTCTTAGGATGCCCGTGAGCAAACCTCCAAGCCTTAGTCAGCCCATGATCCATAATAGCCTCTTGGCTTGATGATGCATTTTCAATTAATTTTTGGTTATCATCTTGTAATGTCATCTCATCTATCTTCTCTTCAAGAATTTCACCATCATCATCAAAATTAACTCTCTTGCTAGAAGAGATATCACTAAAATCATCAAAAACAACATGTATGGATTCTTCTATAACTAGGGTTCTTTTATTAAAGATTCTATAGGCTTTACTAGTTGTGGAGTACCCCAAGAATATACCCTCATCAGATTTAGAGTCAAATTTTCCTAGATTATCTTTCCCATTATTATGAACAAAACACCTACATCCAAAAATATGAAAATAGTTCACTTTTGGTTTTCTGTTTTTCCAAAGTTCATAAGGTGTTTTCTTTATGATGGGTCTTAATAAAACTCTATTTAATATATGACAAGAAGTATTGACGGCTTCTCCCCAAAAGTACTTAGGGAGGTTACTTTCACACAACATAGTTCTAGCCATTTTCTCTAGAGTTCTATTTTTCCTCTCCACAACTCCATTTTGTTGTGGTGTCCTAGGTGCAGAAAAATTGTGTGTTATCCCCTTTTTACTACAAAACTCATCAAATAAATGATTTTCAAATTCGGTACCATGGTCACTTCTAATAGCTATTACTGAAGTATCTCTAGCATTTGTTACTTCTTTATGAAATTTCTTGAAAATTGAAAATGCTTGATCCTTATGGCCTAAGAACATGACCCAAGTATATCTAGAATAATCATCTACGATAACTAGACCATATTTATTTCCACCTAGACTTGTGGTTTTAGTTGGTCCGAATAGGTCCATGTGTAGTAGTTCTAGAGGTCTAGAGGTAGAGACACAATTTATAGATTTAAAGGAGTTCCTTGATTGTTTGCCAAATTGACATGCTTCACATATTTTATTCTTTTCAAACTTTAATTTTGGCAAACTTATCACAGAATCTCTTTTAACTAGTTTAGATATGGTGTCCATGCTTGCATGACCTAACTTACGGTGCCATAACCAACTAGCATCATTATCCTTAGTTTCATTAACAACTAAACATGGGTTGTGTTTGGCAAGATCCTCAAGGTCTACAACATACACATTTCCACGTCTTATTCCTTTAAAAACTAAACTATTGTCATTTGGGTTTGTTATGATGCATAGTGATGGTTTAAACATAACATTATAACCTCTATCACATAATTGTCTAATGCTTAATAAATTATGCTTATGTCACGACCCCCGCCCCGTTCCCGGCGGGCCGCCGCGACGGTCCTAGGGTGCGGGTAGGCATAAGGCCACCAGCCACCGCGTAGAACCCTACTACCTATCAATCATCAATAAATCTTGAAAAAATTTGGCATGATGCATGCACAAAATGATCACTTTTCCTATAGTGACCTGTCAGGATTATCTCAATACATACAACACACTACCTGTCAGAGCAGCAATCACATAATCTGTCACATAATAAACCTGGACAATATATAGCAATACATCATCTCAGGCATATAACTCATCTGCACACATATATATATACCTGCTTCCTAATCCATCCATGGTCAAACCCATATCCACAACAGGATCTATGACTGTAACTATGCACTATATACAATAGAAGGTTTATAATACACCAAAAGGTATAAACCTCTATCTACATTATACTATACTATGGAGCGGCACAGCTAGCAGGCAACCACTAATCCTGCTCCTCTCTATACAATACCTGCCCTGCAATCAAAAACACCAAATTGGGGAGTGAGTATATAAATACTCAGTGAGTGGAGTAGAGAGTACTATGCACATGAGACAGAATATAATCATGGCTCGAGATGAAATCTCAAGATCAATAACAAGATGAACATGAACTCAATATAGAGAATATGGAGTGAATCATCACAATCCCAATCAACACATCTGGAGCACATATGGAATAATCAAGTAATCATATATGCTACCCATGAATATGCTCAATAGGTCATAGTACTGAATCATATAAATCAGGTGTCAATAGGCTGAATCATCAACAAGACAGCTATCGGGAGGTGGGTTTTACGCCCCAGGCGAACCAGCAACAACTCCCTACTGCCATATAAATACATCGAATATGACACCACACCAATATGTAAATCATCACTAGACAGCTGTTGGGAGGTGGGTTTTACGCCCCAGGCGAACCAGCAACAACTCCCTACTGTCACATGCATATGCAGGATAACACACCACACTGATCATGTAAATGCTGGCCAGTATCCAGAACAGAAATCCATCTCACATCTACATACTAAACGGCACCTCGCGGGAATTCTACATCCGCGGAAAGCCATACTGCACCTCGCGGGGTCTTACTATGCCCGGCGGCAAGCAGAATATAAGTCGTAGGACCGGCCGATCCTACGCCTAGGGCCGTGTCCCCCCTAGGAAGGGACTGGGCTCCGCCCACCCAGAAGGCTACTATGTGCACAAAGGCCGATGTTCAACCCCATCGACTATAGGTGTCCTGCAGATACTGCCAAGCCATGCATAAATGCCATAATGCACCCTCCCAATACTCTACTAAAAAGGAGCATAATTAAGACTACCACTCACTCGACTCCGACCCAATCATAAACTAACATTAGGGTTGGGAGTGAGGGGTCAAGGGTGTGCAATGCAACTCAATATACCACTGAAAAGGCTCTACAAATCTTTGAAATGGAGGAAATGAAATCAATTTACAAAAGAAGTTATTTCACAATTTGGAACCAATTTAATTACTCATAAAAGAGTATAATCAAGCTACGACTCACAAGTCTTTAAAATAGAGGAAATGAAATCAATTTACAAAAGAAATCATTTCACAATTCGGAATCAATTTGATTACTCATCAACCCCTCGTAATTCCTCTCAATGTTCCCTCAAATGCATGTATAAAATAATCAAGCATGGAGAATCAAGATTATAGAGGAATCTACTACAATATCAATCAATATGCTCAAGTGGAATCAATTCACACTTGGCGACATTCATGAAAATGAATTAAGGATGCTCATGGTGCAAAGTACATGACTCCCACTCACCTGTCAATCTGGCACAGCCCTGATACGCCTCCAAAAATCTACAGCTGGCAGTGGGGAACTTCTTCCTCTTGTTTCCTAGCTTCTTGCCCAACTGTGACATGCATTTACAATACATTTAGTCTTGTATCAAGGGCTATAATCTACGTGCCAATTATAATATAGGGAACTTTAATTGATTCAACTCCCCCGTTTCCTAAATCTTTTCTTTTCTTTCTCTTTTTCTTTTTCTATTAATTAACTCATCATTTATGTGTATTAGGGACTCCCTTGCACGAGTACAAGGTCTCCCTTAGCCTAATCTAGGCTTAATACCCTATTATGGCATGAAATCCCTTATTTTCCACCCGGATGAACAGTAACCCGAACTGACAGTGGGTTACTTCATCCCGGTTTTGATCCACTTTCAGGACTCCAAATTTGATGAAATTTTTACCTAACATTCTACACTCACAGAGGATTCCAAAGAGATAACATGCATCATCATCGGAGGCCGTTTGACCCCCTAAATAATTTGCCGAAGTTGGGACTTCGACACAGTTTTTCCGTAGTGCCGGAAAAATTTGTCAAAATCCGATTCTTCTTCTTTTAACCACCTCTACAACCCTTATCCGACCCCTCTAGACTATATCCACCCTTTGTATAGCCTAATGTCATCAAAAGACTAGATAGGGATGGATATTTACCTTTTTCTTTTTGGAAATCGAGGTCCTTGCGTAGAGGGGAAGGAGATCTACGTTTTTCCCTTCAGCTGGAAGTGCAACCGGAATCCCCCTCCTCCTCGAATCCCCTTCCTCTTCTTCTTTCTTCTTCTTCTTCTTCTCTTTTTCTTTCTTTCTTTCTTTCTTTCCTCTGTTTCACGCCTGAGAACCCCCTCCCTCTTTCTCTCGGTTTCATTCCAAAAGCCAGCTCAAACCCTCCAATTAAATCACATCAAGACACTATTCACCCTTTGTTTAATATTATTAAATTCCCATTTTGCCCCTAACACTTCAACATATCTACCGTTATGCCATTAACTTTTGATTCCTTCCAATTTTACCCTTACCACTTCAATGCATCTACAACTATGCCATTATCTTTTGATTCTTTCCTATTTTACCCCTTATATCAATTTTAAAGGACTATTCTATCCCTTTTTATATATAAAAAAAAAATTTTGGGGTTATTACAGCTTAAGACCATCAACATATCGAACATTATCAATAAAAGTTGAAGGGGTAATTTGTACTTTACCTATACCAATGATGTGACCTTGGTTATTGTCTCCAAAAGTCACAACACCTCCCTTCTTAGCTTCAAGAGTGAAGAATTGATCCTTGTCACCCGTCATGTGTCTTGAGCAGCCACTATCCAAGTACCAACAATTTTTGTCGACCTTGGCTGCAAGACACTCCTACACAAGCAAATCATATAATCTTAGGTACCCAAGTTTTCTTGGATCCTTCATGGTTAGTAATGTTGGTTCCTTTTGGAACCCAAACCCTCTTAATTTTTCTTTTAGTTTTTCCTTTCCTATAATTACACACATTTGCTTTATGTCCTAAAGTTCCACAACAAAAGCAGGTTATTTTCTTAGTTTTACTTTTTCCTGCTTTAACAAATAAGTTACTAAGAAGTTTTTGCTTATGTTTAGGTTTATACCCTAAACCCGCTCTATTGAATACCGCTCGTTGACTATTAAGTATCATATTCAATTTTTCAGAACTATATGTAAATTTTTCAACCAAGGGTTTGTATTTTTCAAGTTCTTTAGTTAGTGTTTGTTTTTCTGCTTTTAGATCATTTAGTTCTTTTGTGAGACTCTCATTTATATGTTTATTGTTTTTGGGTTCTAATGTTTCTTTGTTCAGCCTTTCATTTTCTTTAGTTAAGGTATTATTCTTTTGTATCAAGATTTGGTTGCTTGTTTTAAGTTCTGCATTTTCTTTGATAAGAACATCTTTATCCTTAACTAATGAATCATACTTACGGAGATGAGTTTGGTTAGTTACTTTTAGTTCTTTATTTTTAACGTTTATTGTTTTGTATTCATCCATTAATTCATTGAAAGCATCATATAATTCATCGAAAGTAAAATCTAAATGTGGTGCGGATGTTACCTCATTTTCATTGGCCATGAAGCAGAAATTGGCCTTTTCTCCTTGTTCCTCATCCGATGATGATGATGATGTGTCGGAGTCCGATAGGGTGGTGACAAGGGCTTTCTTCTTCTTGTACTTGCTCCCCTTCTTCAGTAAAGGACACTCAGCTCTGATGTGTCCCGGCTTCTTGCACTCATAACATCCAATCCCCTCATTTTCCCTTTCCTTACCTTTATCCTTTCGATAGAAATTTGAGGGGCCTCTCCTTTGATGAAAGGACTTCTTTTGGTTGATGAATCTTCTGAACTTACGTACGAGAAGAGCCTCATCATCCTCTCCCTCATGATCTTCTTCTTCACTGCTGCTACTGCAAGACAAGTCTTTGTTAGATGATGTAGATTTGAGAGCTATTACCTTTTTCTTATGGGAGGACTCTTCTTCGCTGTGTTGCTTCATTGTTAGCTCGTGCGTCATTAGGGATCCAAGAAGCTCCTCAAGTGGTAGCTTGTTCAAGTCCTTGGCTTCTTGGATTGCCGTCACCTTGGCTTTCCATGATCTTGGTAGACAGCGAAGAATCTTCCTGACAAGATCACTGTTAGTATAGTTTTTGCCAAGGCTTTTTAGGCCATTGACAATGTCAGTAAATCTAGTGAACATGCAAGTGATTGTTTCATTAGAATCCATCTTAAATAGTTCATACTTATAAACCAATATGTTTATTTTGGATTCTTTGACTTGATTCGTGCCCTCATGGGTCACTTCAAGTCTATCCCAAATCTCTTTTGCAGAATTGCAAGTAGAGACTCTATTAAATTCATTCCTATCTAATGCACATTAAAGCACATTCATTGCTTTGGAATTGAGTTGTGCCTTTCTCATGTCATGGTCATCCCAATCCTTTTCGAGTTTGGGTACAGTGACACCCTCTACATAGATGGATGGGATGTATGGTCCATTTATTACAATGGTCCACATCTCATAGTCTTGGGCTTGGATAAATATTCTCATCCTAACCTTCCAATATGAGTAGTCGGATCCATTAAAGAATGGGGGTCTTTGGGTGGACTGACCCTCAATGTGGGAAGATCCAAATGGGGTTGTCATTTTGATCTTTTACTCTTAGGGTAGAAGAGTTTAGGCTCTGATACCACTTGTTGCCCAGATAGACAACCCAAGAGGGGGGTGAATTGGGTTTTAAAATAATTTTGCAATTAAAACGTTTGTGGATGACTAATTAATACTTTTGCAAGATGATTAATTAGTTGCTATGTGCTGTGAGTGAAATGAGAGTGAGAGAGAGAGACACAAGCAATCACAAACACAATGTTTATAGTGGTTCGGAGCTAACCCTTGCTCCTACGTCCACTCCCCAAGTCTCACTTGGGAATTCACTATAACCCCTTGGATTACAGCCGGTTGTTTTATAAGCTCACAACTCAACTTGTTGTTTTACGAGCTCACAACGAACTCGGTCGATTTTTCCAGGCTCACCGACTAGAACCACCCCGATTGTTTTTCCGGGATCACAATCGAACCCTTACACGTTGGTTTTACCCTCGGCTCACCAACCAACCTCTACACTCTTGATTCAATCCCCTGATTGAATCAAGCAAAGACAAGATGGAAAGAACAAGGACAAACAGAAAAACAGAGCTTCTAAAAAACAGATATACAGCAATATAAACTAGAGAGAAGTTAAGAGCCCTCAAACATGTTTGAGTTGGAGTAGAGTAGGGCTTCTTGAACTGTGAGTCTCCTCTTGAATGTCTGGTCGACTTGAAGGCAGGAGGAGACTTCTTTTTATGCTGGGAAGAGGTAGCTGGATGGAGTTAATGGCGCTCTTCCTTCTTTTCTGTTGAAAACCAATTGGCAGAGATAGGATGCTTGATTTCTTTGAGTGGAATGGTGCTTGTCTACCTTGCTACAGTCCTCTGTGGCTATTTAAGCCATCCCCCACGGAAACTAGCCGTTAGACACCTTTTTCTGCCCGTTCTGCACACTCTGCACATCCTGACAATATGTCCGTTGGGGTCGGAGTCGACTCGCGCGATCTGAAGTCGACTCGGCTGTAGCGGGAGTCGACTCATGCTTTTCTGGAGTCGGCTCGGCAACTGTTCCGGATTTGAATTAAAGTGACCTCCGCGACCGGGAGTCGACTCGACTTAACCCGGAGTCGACTCGCCAACTTCTGGAGCTGTCTTGCCATTTTCGGAGTCGGCTCATCCCATGAAGTCCATGGAGCTAATTTTTCAACTTGGCCCACTCGAGTCGACTCGACAATCCTAGGAGTCGACTCGGCGCTCAGAGCCTGAACTCCCGATCTTCTGTCTTTTGGCTCGTCCAGTCTTGGAGTCGACTCGAACTGTTCCGGAGTCGACTCGGCTCTCAGTTTTCGAAACATAGCCTTCTGCCTTTTTGATGTAGCGCTGCCTTGGAGTCGACTCGAGCTGTCTGGGAGTCGACTCGGCTCTCAGAGACAATAATTCGGTCTTCTGTCTTTTTGGGGTCGCGCTGTCTCGGAGTCGACTCGCGCATTGCGGGAGTCGACTCGGATTTCAGAGTCCGAAAACTGCTCTCTGACTTTTCTGTCTGTAACTCCTTGGAGTCGACTCATACTACTCCGGAGTCGACTCGGTAATCATCGGAGTCGACTCGCGCACTTCAGGAGTCGACTCGCTGACAGGTTTTGAGTTGAGTCTTTCTGTTCGTCTGTCAGTTCTCAGTCGGAGTCGACTCGTAATGATCCGGAGTCGACTCGAGCCTGTGCCAGTGATTCTGATACGCTTGGAGTCGACTCGTAATATTCCGGAGTCGACTCGAGTCTCAGACTTTGGTTCAAACTGACTTCTTAACTTATCCAAAATATCTTGAACCAAGTCTAGAAATACTTAGACAAGATTTTCACTGAAACACTCAATTGAATTCATTAGTAAACAAAAGATATACTCAAATGCTTTGAGCTCATCAAAATCAAATAGGGTTTTAATCAATCACTCCACATCACTCTTTTCAACCCATAGGGTCTTCCTAGAGTGGTTGGCCACGTACGAGGTCATCCAGTCTGTGGCCTCATTGGTTTCTCTGTAGACATGCACAACCCAGAAGGCCACCCCATCGTAGACTATGGCTTGGATGTCTCGAACTAGAAGGTGGTACTCGCCCACACTGCCAGCAATTTCCAATATATTTTCCACTTTATAAATTTGTTGCAAGTCTCTTCTGCAAGTCTCCCTAAATTCGCTTTCTGCAACAGAGAGGGGGGGGGGGGGGAAGTTCCTCCTTTCAGTCCAAGCACTGTATCTCCTTGTCTTTATCGGCTCTGGTCTCAACTCTAACTTTCGAAGACCAAGCATTAAGAGCCATTCTAGTGGCTCTTAACTTTAGGACAAGGTTAGAAGCTGCATCCATGGACGAATCCACTCACTTCCAAGCATTAGAATCCACTACCTCCGGTGTATCCTCATATGATAGCCAATTCATTTCAAACTTAGAAAGGCTCTTTGAATTAGATTGGAGAGAGAAGGACAATTTAATGGAGGCATGATCCGAGCAGAAGTACACGATCGAAGGACTTTATGTCCAAGCTAATATTCTCAAATGACTTACCAAGCTTTGATCAAAAGGCAATGTGGAAGGCAATCTAATGGTGGACCGACAACACTAGAATATGATGCATCACTAGATAATTCATGTGGTTGTTTGGAGTAGAAGGGTAATACTACATCGATACATGAGATGTGGCATACTCCTGTTGTCGCCGTTGGGTGCAAAAAAAATACAATTAAATTAGATTCTCAGAGAAACTAACGGTGTTGTAGATTGGATAACGAGCTATATGGCTAACCATACTAGATTTACATTATAGAATTCTTCTGCATATCTTGCAGCTTTTTATAAATACTTTATTTTTTAGATTTTATGGATGAATTTAAACTTATTTTAAATAATTAATTCATCGGTTCTATAACACACACACACACAAATCAAAGGGCCCATTTCATATGCGCATAAAACAAAGGAAATAAGTAAGTCATTTCTAATGGTACAGTGGTCTAGTGTTTATGTCATATTCTTCTTGGCTAGAAAGGAACAATTTTACCAATCACATCAAGGCTCATTCTCTTATACCTAGGTGGAATATTGGTCCAAAATAGAAATTTTTTACTTTAATCTATTATAATAAATTTTATATTAATATATTATAGAAGAAAAGGATAAAATATATTACTAAATGATGTTATATGATTTAATGATAAGTAATATTAATATGAAAATGGATCATTATTATAAAAATGATTATATGCATAAATTATAAATATAGATAGCATAATAACATTATATTTTTGACTAAGTATATGTACATGTATTTTCCATATTCATATTCATATAATATTGATTATGATATTCATATTGGTGACCACCTAGCTAGTTATTTAATTGGCCACAGGAGAAATTTGTGAAAATCTAGTTAACCTAGTTTCTTGATGCTCCTTCTATGATTTCTTCAATTATCTTTGGGCACATCATCCATCATATTTTATTTTTTTAATCATATTTGTCCTATTATTTTTACCTATTTTTTAATAATTATGTTTGTAGCATTATTTTTTTTTAACTTTTGTATATAAATTTTTTGTTAGAGCGGATAGATTCAAACATGACAAATACGAATGCATCCAATAAAGTAAGAAAACAAAATTCCATGAAGTGTCCGGGGCATCTTTTCATTTTCAGCCCACAAGATATTTTCGGAGTGACTGGCCACATAAACAACTACCCAACGCGCAGCCTTATTAGCTTTTCGAAAAACATGCTCGATCAGGAAGGCTCTCTCCCCCTCACCATAACCTAAATGTCATGGTGGATTGTCGCTGCTGTCACCTCCTGGCCCTTTACATCCAACTAATCACCGTGGCCAACTATTTCTGCGGCTCTCTATCCTGCCACGACACACCATGGTGCCCCACGAACTGGGTTTCATGACCTCAGCCATAGCTCCTGCGCCATGCATCCATAGCATGAACTCAGCCATAGCGTGGGATCATGCATGAGCTCAGCAATATCTCCTGCGCCATGCATCCATCGCATCATGATCATGCATAAGGCCCAACAAAGACGCCGACCCCCATTTTTTGACCCCCAAAAAAAGAGTCCAAATGGTAAAGCTTTTATCGATTCCCACTTGTCGACGACTTGGAGAAAAGCTCTCGGTTCCCTTCCCCTTCCTTCAACCCCGATGGCGAATTCCGAGGACTCTCGTCGTCAACCCGTCCACCTCCTCCTCGTCCCGCTCCCGGCTCAGGGCCACCTCATCCCCCTCCTCGACCTCGCCTGCCACCTCTCCAACCGCTTCGCCGCCGCCGGCGCCGCCCTCTCGCTCACCGTCCTCGTCACCCCCGCCAACCTCCCCCTCCTTGACTCCTTCTTCTCCGCCGTCCCTTCCGCCCGCCCCCTCGCCCTTCCCCTCCCTGCCCACCCCTCCCTCCCCGCCGGCGTCGAGCACGTACGCGACCTCCCCGCCCAGATCTCCACTGCCACCCTCGTCCGCGCCCTCTCCCTCCTCAGCCCCGACGTCCTCCGCTGGGCCCGATCCCATCCCCACCCGCCCTCCGCCATCCTCTCCGACTTCTTCCTCGGCTGGACCAACCGCCTCGCCGCCGATCTAGCAGTCCCCCGCCTCGTCTTCTACTCCTCCGGCGCCTTCGCCGTCTCCATCGTCGACCACGTCTGGCAACGCATGCCCCGCCGCGAGGACGGCGACGGCCCCGCCGCCCTCACCGTCCTCTGCGACCTCCCCTCTTCCCCGGTCTTCCCCTTCGACCACCTCCCCGGCGTCTGGCGCCGGTTCAGGGCCGGCGACCCGGACTGGGAAGTCATGCGGGAGGGCTTCCTCGCCAACGCCACCGGCAGCTGGGGGGCGGCCATCAACACCTTCGACGCCCTCGAGGGCCCCTTCCTCGCGCACCTAAAGCGGGCCTACCCCCGCGTCTGGGCGGTGGGGCCCATCTCCCCGGCTGGTCCTGCGGTGGGGCGCGGCGGCCGGAGCTCCATCCCGGTGGAGGAGGTGGCGGCTTGGCTGGACGCGTGCCCGCCGCGGTCGGTGGTGTACGCCTGCTTCGGGAGCCAGTACACGCCGACGGAGAAGCAGGGGCGGGCGCTGGCGGCGGCGCTGGAGTGGAGCGGGGCGCGGTTCGTGTGGGCCGCCGGCGGCGACGGAGCGGTGGTGCCGGAGGGTTTCGAGGGGCGAGTGGCGGGGCGGGGGCTGGTGGTGCGGGGGTGGGCGCCGCAGGTGCAGATACTGAACCACGGGGCGGTGGGGGCGTTCGTGACGCACTGCGGATGGAACTCGGTGCTGGAGGCGGCGGCGGCGGGAGTGACGCTGCTGGCATGGCCGATGGGGGCGGACCAGTTCGTGAACGCGAGGCTGCTGGTGGAGGAGTTGGGGGTGGCGGTGAGGGTCGGGGAGGGGGTGGAGGGGACGCCGGAGCCGGATGATCTGGCGAGGGTGATGGTGGAGGCGGTGGCGGAGGGGGCGTGGCCGGAGATGAGGGTCCGGGCGACTGAGCTGGGGAGGGCGGCGGCGGAGGCGGTGGCAGAAGGGGGGAGCTCGTACCGGGCTCTGGAGCAAATGGCCAAGGAGCTCTCCGAAGCTGCGTACGTAGAAATGAAGTGATCTATAAAATTAACTAATATTTGGAATCCATGGATGTACTATGAGGAAGGGATTATGACTGCTCTTGGTAGAAGGAATAATATTTGTTTTTGGAGGATGGACAATTTATTTCATAAAATATATTTTTTTTTTCTAAACGGATGATTCATATACGGAACGACAGAGAGCTTTAAGCAACTTTCTCTTTTTAACCCACAAAACCTCTTTAAAATAATTGATCACATACAACGCCATCCAATCTATGACCCTATTAGGCTCTCTATTAACATACTTCCTGAAATGCCATGTCGCCGCTATCTATAGTTCGAATATCTCGAAGCAAGGAGTGGCATCCACCTACACCATCGATTCTGGATTCAGTCGATCATCATAATCGAATCACCCTTAAGCATGACTCTTCTAGCCTGTAGCACGTGCCGAGCATGGCCGCAAATAGTTTTCTTTTATTATTTGATTGAGGAGATAAATAAAGAAATTTTATCATACAAATAAATTATCTTTTTATTTTTATTACATTTAAAAATACATGGCTTAGGGATAAGTTCTTCCTATTACATGAAAAGCATCATTTTAGTTAAATAGAATTATCTGAATAACTTCTTATTCTGTATTCATGCGAATATAAGCTATATTGCATGCCGTTTTTGAGCATTTGGCGGAACAATACCCTGTTTGCAAGGATAACCTTCACTTAGGCCCTGTTTGGGAGAGTGTTGGCAGTAGAGCTGTTGGAAGTAGAGCTCTCTGAAGTAGAGCTGTTATAAAAAGTTGTTTACTGTTTCGTAACTACATTCGTAAAGTGTTGTGGTACTTTGTTTTGTGTTTAGTAAACAAACTGAGAAAGTACTTTTGTATGACAAAATTACCATAAAGGACATTGCATAGTATTATACAACATAACATAATAAAACATAACATAAATTAATACATAAATATACGATATAGTATAATATTATTGTAATATAAAATAATATTATGTTAATATAGCATAATAGTAATATAATTATTAGAGTAAATTAATATTTGGTAATATAACATAATATTAAATTATTTAAAATAACATATTAATGTATTATAATGTAATGTAATATAATACAATATTTATAGTATAATACAATAATAAAGGTATAAAATATTATTATTATTATTATAAATTAATTTCTCATAATATAACATAATATTAAATTATTTAAAATAACATATTAATGTATTATAATGTAATGTAATATAATATAATATTTATAGTATAATACAATAATAAAGGTATAAAATATTATAATTATTAGTATAAATTAATTTTCTATAATATAACATAATATTAAATTATTGAACATAACATATTAATGTATTATGATATAATATAATATGATATTATATTTATAGTATAATACAAAAATAAAGGTATAAAATATTATAATTATTAGTATAAATTAATTTTTCATAATATAACATAATATTAAATTATTTAATATAACATATTAATGTATTATGATATAATATAATATTATATTATATTTATAGTATAATACAAAAATAAATGTATAAAATATTATAATTATTAGTATAAAATAATTTTCCATAAAATAATTTTCTGCGGTACAGGGGCTCTTCTTCGTGGTCCACGCTCGAGGAGAACCTCAGCGCGGGCCGCGAGGTTGATGATAAAAAAAAACAATAGATTAATTTTGGAAGGTATAGAAAAGGATTAAAAAAATTTTCTTCTAAAATGTGGTTCAAGAGATGCATACAAAAATTGAAAAGAAAAATACCTTTTCTTACGGAAGGGAGTTTGACGGCTAGGGTTCTTAGCTACAGCAGATTTTTAGATTTATAAAGGGACAAACTATGTAATTATGTTATTTTAATATGTGTATTTTTGTTAAAAATACAGCTTTCCGAAAAAGCTGAAACAGCTTCCTCCCAAAAGCTTCAAATTGGAGTTTCCTCCTAAAAGCTGTTTTCAGCTTCCCGCAAAAGCTGAAACAGCTTTTTGAAAAATTTACCAAATACAGTTTTTCATCTAAAAGTACTTTTGGAGGGCCAGAAAGTGCTTTCTGGCCCTCCAAAAGCTCCCCCTTATCCTGTTATCAAAGTCCTAAATGCAGACAGATTTTCTGTGGCACGATGTATTGTTAAATGGATTCAGTTTTCAGAAAACTGAGTGTTGCTGGAAATTGGACCCGGGGGCAATCTTCGGCCGAGGAGAGGGAGCGACTGTTAGTCCTCACGGCGGGGCGGCGGTCTGTCGGCGGGCCTGTTGCTGGAAATTGGACCCGGGGGCAATCTTCGGCCGAGGAGAGGGAGCGACTGTTAGTCCTCACGGCGGGGCGGCGGTCTGTCGGCGGGCGGCGTCCTCCGTCTGGGGCGGTCGGAGAGAAGGAACAGCAGGTCCTCGCAGCGGGGCGGCGATCCGTTGGCTGGCGGCGTCCTCCGTCCGGGTGCCTGCACACGAACCGGTGGCCGGGTTCTCCGGCGCCGGCCCTCCGACGCTCAAGTCAGGGAGGGGGCAAATAGTGGGGAGCAGGAGATAAACAGTGATTTTTGGGTGTATGAATATTTCCCATCCCCTCTTGAGAGGCCAAGGCTCCCTTTTATATGCGGGGGTCGGTTTACCTGTGATGTAACAGGGCGAGGCCGTAGTACGGCTTGGCATGTTGTTCAGGTCGGCGCTCGGTCAGGCGAATCATTGCACTGATGTCGGCGGTATGGCCGAGATCAGAGACTTATCATAGTCGACTAGACCCTGCTGGGTTGATTTGCCGTGGAGAGCTGGGGATCCGTAGATGTCAGGAGCCATGCGCATTTATTGTGGAGTAAGTCGGAGATCCGCATTTATTATGGAGTAAGCCGGAGATCCGCATTAATGGTGGAGTAAGCCGGAGATCCGCATTTATTGTTGAGTGTGCCGGAAGATTACAGCGGCCATACGCAATAAATGCCGGAGGGGTGTTAGAGTTCGGTCCTCGGACATCGGGGTTTCTCTTAGGTCGGAGGTTTCGGGGTCGGTCGTCTTGTGGCCGGGCGTTCCGAGGTCCGACGCTGACTTCGGCCATCCGGGGTCGGAGGTTGTACGGCTTCTTAGGGATATTTATGTCATTTGGGGAGAAACTTTATTCCCCCCAACACTGAGCTTTTAGTTATACTTAATTTTCTCATACTAGATTTATCATTTTGGGTTTGGTGTGTGGTTTCTTTCCCTGCCTTTGGCAAAAGAAAGGTGTCGGCTCCGATTCAAACGAAGGAAGGAGAATTGGGCAACGTGGGCGTCAGTCGTCGGGTCACGTGAAGCCGCTGGAGGACGTAGAAGTCAGCTTCGGCGGCTTTGAATTGATCCGCGACCCTCGAGAGAGATGCTAGAACTGCCCTCCCGCAATAAAGATATATTTGATTGGGGGAGAATTAAGCTGTGAAATAAAAATAAGAATGAATGAATTATATTTTTTATTTTAAAAAATGAAAATTCTGCTCTTATTTTTATGTTTATTCTCGTTTCAAGAAGGAATGGGAAGCTCTTCTTCTAGTATTCAAATTTTTTCCACCAAATTTAATGAAAAAATAATTTTTCAAAAATACCCCTTTATTTAAAGAATTTTTTTTTAAAATATCTTTCAATTTATTTGATTTTTTGATTCCAATTTTAATTTCTGCTAATTTCAATTATGAATCAACCATGTTGAGAAATATAATTATTCCAATTTCCCTCCTAATCTATTCCAATTGCAATTTTGGCTGCAAACCCAATTCATCCTTGAGACTACTGCTTGAAATTCGAGTCATGATTTTTTTTAAAAAAAAATATTAAATATTAAATTTATTCCCATTCCCTTCCACCCCCCCCCCCCCCCCCCCCCAACTGGTGTTGTTTAACGTTCTCTTATTTGCTTATTTCAAATTCTAAAAAATTTTCCTGCATGGCTGCCTTTACGCAAGGGCAAGGGGTGGAGTCAGGCTCCTACGTGTTTCTTGCCAGACTTGTTCAAACTAAAGTATCAAAACTGGGGCAAAAATGCTGAAGTGAACATGATCAGACAAAGCACCATAGACACTAGGTGCAAGTCATATAAGTTGTAATAATTAGAGTTGCATTCCCGTCTGAAAATCCTTGCACAAAGTGGAGCAGGGTCCCCAAAGCGGACGGTATGCTCTCTTTTTTCCCTTCCAATACAGTGAAAGATACCTGAAATATTAAGAATGAACATACGAACAACCCATGGCATCTAATTGGACTGCAATTGCCAATTCAGAAGGAAAAGTAGAAACATCAGAGAAGCCACAATTTAGATGTCTCCCAGTCAACCAATCTGCCGGGCTATTAGCTTCTCGAAAAATGTGTATTGCCTGGGGTGTAGATAGCCTTAAGACAATTGTCTGAATATCTTGCAGAAGTGAATTCAAAAAATTAAAAAAAAAATGTAGAAGTGCTCTTTTTGATCCAGTTAATAACAGTATGAGAGACACCTTCCAAGACAATGACATTACAATTTAGCTTGAAGAAAGCTGTGGTAGAACCGTAGAACCCTCTCAAGCAGCTAAAAGTTCAGCAAGTGCAAGTATGGTAGTTGGAAAAACTCGTGAGCCTGCATAAACTGTCCTGCCAAGGTGATCCCGAATGATAAAACTAGCCCATGTTTGTCCATCTTTGAAGGAGCCATCGAAATCTGCCTTCACCAAACCATAAGGAGGGGATACTAACCACCTTCACCAAACCATAAGGAGGGGATACTAACCACCAATGGAGATTGTAGGAGCAGCTGCTGGAGGCTAATGATCTATATATGATTTTTTTGCGTAAACAGGATGCATTACATATGGCGACAGTAAATGCAACTATTAAAGTCAGAAGATAAAACATATCTATACTCACAAGGGGCAGTCATCATCAAGTCCCTGCAAATTGAACCAGAGTGATCGGCAAAATAAGAGGCCACCTTTTTGCCGCTATATCATACTGACAATAGACATGAGCAACCAGGAACGTGGATAACTCCAAAATGATCCTGAAGAAGAGAAACAAAAGACTGAAGATAAAATGGCCTGTCAGCTGACATGAAATTATACAGAAACTATCAATGCATGGAAGATCATAACTGTGAAAAGGACAGAATGAGGGAATCACCAATGGCACAAGAGATTAGAAATACATAAAAGAAAACAAATTGACCAACACTCTTGCTAGCAGATTACAAAGAACCACATGCATGGACCAAGAATGGTTCGAGCATAAAAACATCAACAAAATATGAAAGCCCTTAAATTGACTTCTTCTGAATGGCGTATATTGCACATAGTTTTCTAGTTTAGTAGCCTCTCTAACACATATTTGAAAAAAGAGATAAACACAATTTGACAAAACAAACCTGATAAAAAATAGGAAGTCAACTGAATTTTGCAGCAGTCGGAAGGATATGTTTTTCTGACAATATACACTTGACAACATCTTGTACAAATGTGTAGAAGCATTCTCTGCAAGAATTGGGCATAAGATTGGATCTACGCATATGCTTAATTTGTCCGTTGTGCTTGCATATTGAGCTTGAGACAGCTCGAGCATTTGATTTTGAATGTTCCAACCCACACGCCGCCAAGATGGTGTGAGTAGCAGCCCTTGCAACTTCCTTAAATTTATCAGCACCTGCGGTAGACAACACCTCTTCAATTAACTCCAGATCAGAAAAAAATATTGCTTTTCAATCATATGTTGAAGCTGTAAGGTGGTGGAAAATCATCTGTTGCAGGGAAAACAAATTTAGAAAGACAAAATATGTGTGAACAAATTATGGATAATCCAGACACTGAATTTGTTTTATCAAAGGAAAACCAATACATCCAGGCTGCCAGATCAGGATAGCAAATTGATTCATCCACATTAGGCCTTAACAACTCAATTTGAAAGAGGAAAAATTTAATAAAAGACCATTGATATTACAATAAGAAAAGATATGACAGTACAGTCACAGCTTTCTGTCCTGATTCAATATTATCATTTTTTCAATTTTAATTAGAAAAGCCCAGTTGAAACAGATATAAAGAGCTTATATGCCAACATTACTGAAATGAAAGTCCTTGGAAGTTCACAAGCTACTAGTTCAATTCATCATTCCATATCTAAAAGAAAAGATTGCAGTCACTCTATGGCCACCTTTATAATATTCCCTCTCCAGAAACATAGGATAAAACCTAAGCTTCTACACTTCATACAACTGCTAACTATCTGAGAAAGGATAGTCATAAATCATACATGTTAATAAGATGGATTAATTAGTAATGCAATACAATTTTCACCATAACTCCTTGGGCTAGCAATCAGATGACTTTTGTCCCATTACTTACCAGCTTTCTTAAGTCCTATCAAATCTTTCTATAGTTACACAAGTAAGGATATATGGGTGTCACTTGGCAAACCAACTTTTGATACTTATATGACAAGGTTAGATTAGGACCAGCATGTCTAGCAGGTAGCATGAGAACTTGCCAATTAAAATTATTACCATGAATTCGTGTACTAAGCATTTAACCAAAGATCCCGTTTTCTGTTGAACCTGGGTTGCAACTTGGACGAGAGAATGGAATGGACATCTTTCTATCCCTATGATGTGTGTGCTAGGGCCCAGGCAGATGCTAGGGGATAAATCTACGAGTGTTTGTAATTTCTTATGTAATCCTCAGAGGCTATCCCCCCCTGCCTTTTGCCAAAATTTAGATGTCTTGTTTTCAGAAACACCACACCCTATGTCATCTTCAGGGATTGGATGGTACCAGATCACCAGAGATTAAAAGTTAAAAAACAGCTGCCTGAATTTCTCCTTCTTTCTTTTGGATTTTTCTTTCTTATTTTGGTTGGTTGAAATCAATGCAACAAGCATGACCAAACTTATCTTGGCCCTTTAGAGGACCACAAATTAACTAACCTAATTACAACTTATAAGCCATTAATAGAAAAGCGATGTTCATACATCACTAGAAATGGTCCACGGTAAAAACAGCACCCAAATAAAGCCTGCTGTCCAAGAAAATGATGCTATAAAAAGTTGGGACCAGGAAATACTGCAGCCAGGCATGGAACGTGCTGGCTTAAATTGCTAGATGACAGAGCTGAAACAATAAAATTCTTACCTAAATGTTGATCTTTGCTTAGCAACTTCAGGTTGAGTTTCACCAATGACTGAATGTCACTCTTGGCAATGTTATTTGCATTGTCATTTCTTCTTGATAATCTTTCATCAGCATATGTGCCTACACCAAGCTTCCCATTCTCTACACGTTGGTCTATGCTCCGCAACTCCATGTTGAGCTTGACAACTGATTCAACCTTACCCATGACATTGCTATTCGACATGTCAAATTTTCTAGACAAAGTTTGATCAGAATTTGTACCCAAACCCTGTTTTCTATCATGGGGCTCTATGCAGGAAGAGAATTCGCCAGGCTTGTTAAATGATAGAATGAAAGCTCCAGAAGGTGAACAAGCAAATGAACCTGGGCAAACTGGAGTTTCCTGTGCATCACATGGCACTGATAATTCATGCATGACCTGCTGAGATGCTGGCCTGCCCTTCCCATCACACATACCATCTTGATGCATGAGTCGTTCTTGTTTCACAGAAGATAGCCCCACATAACCTGACAGGTGTGTGTCCATATGTCCTCTGTTAACGTGCTGCACCTTAGTGTTCTGCATTTCTGGTATTTGCTGATCCTGGTGTTGGGGTATAAAATAATGGTACAGTACCTTGGGAGAGAAATTTTTGTTATCTTTTGATACAGCTCTTCCAGCCGCTATATGAGCAGTATTTCTACCTTTGGAGACAAAGAAACCACAATGAAGATCTTCAGCCCTTTTCGAGGCATTCCTATTGCTGAAGGAGTTTAGAGAATGATATGTGTTGCCTATCTGAGTTCCATGTGCTGATTTTGCAACTTCCATCATTTTCCATGCTTTCTTGATATCACTCGAGCATCCACTATTGCATGTCTTGCTAGAAGCATTTGCATTTGCAATTTGCCCACCGTGGACAGGATGTGAAGGCTCTGGATGACCTGATAGATCAGATTCAGATCCGCTGTTATTCTGTTCTCTTCCATTGATCTTGGCACCACAAACAAGTAACTTTGATGAGAAGGCTAATGAACCAGCACGCAGGGCATTCCAATTTTCACGTAGCACACGTATTCGGCTATGCAAATTGCGGCAACTGCGCAATGTCCTTGCAGCTTTTGCCGCAATTTGCATGACTCTTTCTGCTGGAGTAGGTGAAACAGTTTTCCCAGCAGGTGGACTAGGGGATGATGGTCGCTCGGTATTTGACACAGAGCCCTCAGATACACTACGAGAAGTATTTCTGGATGCCGAACCATCGTCATTTCTTTGTTGTTCAGGAACTTGAATAGGGGAAAATCTTGGTGACAAATAAGAAGTTCTTTCATCAGCCACAATCTCAAAAATTGAAACTGGTGGCTCAGAAAATTGAACTGCACTGGTAATTTTGTAGGAATCTTGATTGTAAGAATCAGTATCAGACTGAGATTTCAAGTGTTCATCTCTGGAAATGGCACAATCAGGACAGTACCAATCACCTTCAGGTACAGTAGCCCCCAGACCAGCACAGTAGGAGTGAGCAGCCGAGTCACATAAATCACAAAGTAAAAGAAGTTCTTCATCTGCAGAACTGTGGCATGCACTGCAGCTGACATTCGCATATGGATCAGAAATCCCTGTACTTTCATTGCCGAGCGGATGGTAAACCTGCAAATTGAATCACCCATTGTATTAAACAGGCATAAAATAGTATTACGTCAATGGCAGGGTCATATCTGTCAGGATGTTAACGGAATGCCCAAAGTAAAATAACCTTCTAAGGTAGATCCATGTATAACCTATGGTTTATCGTGATGATTGAGTATGAAGCCAGGCACATGTAATGTACGAGTAATAATGTGGAAGAGAGTTGCCCATGGAAAAGTAGTAAGGCACAGGATGCAGTTCAAATGTCCCCTCCAGATGTGGCAATTTATACTAACATAAATGCATCATTTATCTGCACACGAAGGCTATGCTGCCTCTTAGGATTCATTTTGAAGCTTAACCCAGCACTACTCTCACATGGAAATAGGCTTCATTAATCCCAAAAAAATTACTGATAATGAACAAACCAAACCATTCAACTAAATGATTATGACAAAAGAAGGGTCCCAAAACTTTGAAAAGTTCTTGATCCTTGGAGAAGATTTATTACTCGAATAAACAGATTTCAAGATTACAAGCTTCACCATGTTGATATATTTTGCACCTGAAAACTATGATAAGAATGAAGTATATGCATGGCTAAATAATAGCAACGCCAAAGAAACAGTGGATCAAGCAAATGATCTGTGTAATGCACAGGAGAAAAAAATGAATCAAAAATTTGATGGCTGTAAAACTTTGAAACTAAATAAAAAATTACAGTTAGGGAAACATTATAATAGTCATTCCAGACTTAAACAGATAATATATAAAAACATGATAAGTAAGTGAGCAATTGAATTTGCTCCACAGCTGCTGTCACGCCTAGTTATGCTCCATTTGGGCAACCAATTGATCTCCTCTTTTTTTTTTATTATTAGATAAAAAAGAGTCAACTGAGAGTGAGTCTTGGTGCAACAGTAAGGTTGTTCTAATATAACCTAGGTGCCATTGGTTTGAAGCATGAAAACAGTCTTTTCACATGTGGGAATAAAGCTATATACATTTGACCCTTTCCAAATTCTGCAATAGCAAGACTCATGCATTGGGCCGCCTAGAAGCAGAAAAAAAGAATAGTCAATTAAACATACAAGATGTTTCAACCAAGGTTCATCGAATCGGTACCAAAGGTTGTACCATCCGGTGACCAATCCAGTACGTAATGGGTCCATACTGTGCCACTCAGGGACAAACCAAAAATCGGGAGATGTGAGGAGAGAGGAAGAAAAGAAGAGAGGGAGAGAGAGAGGGATAAAGGGATGAAAGGGAGGGCCGAGCGCTAAACACTAACTCTAACTCTAGTGGAGAGAGAGAGAGAGAGAGAGGGCAGGAGAGGGAGAGGGAGCTAACCCTAGTGGAGAGAGAGGGAGGGAGAGAGAGGGAGCTAACCCCAGTTACAGCCAATAGGGAGCAAGCAGTGTCCGACACCAGGAAACCCTTGAATGGTGGGAGGAGAGGGGCTCTCCAACCATCACAAGCAACAGGAGAGGGAGGGAAGGGGGCTCTCTCGAACCATTGTGAGAGACCAAGAGACGGCCTTGTACGAAACCCTCCTATACCCCAAAAAATGAAACTCTCAACTCTGTCGACTCGAATATATGTGGGTTGAACTCGAATATATGGGCTAAATCATGCTAGTAACCAACTAGTCCAGTTCAGTACGCCCGAACCAACCGGTTTGGCACGATTCGGCAATCCTTGGTTTCAACCAAATGGGTCGGTTAAGTTTCGCTAACATAGTTTAATTTGGATATGACTTCTTTCAAGATATGTAAAATGTTTAAAATCAAACTTGACAAGCCGGTGGAGAATAGTTTTGGGCAAAAGCAAGCATATTTAACCACTCTTCTACACTATTGAAATGGTAATACATATAGAAGCATTAGAATGCACATAGTAAAAGCCTAATCATGATATCACCTCCCTTCACTCAATTAAAGAAATATGAATAACCAGCGGAGACCGCATTATAGAGCCCACATGTCCACAATAGAGCAGAGTTCTAGGTCTACGGAGTGTAAAGTTCTAGAGTATGTTCATTTTTCTCACTGATGCAGTGAGGACCAAAGTGAGAGACAGAGAACTGATCTAATGGATGATAAAATACATAGATATCTTGACAGTCAAAATCAATGCTAGGCATTGGACTATTGTTGGTTACTCAAGTCTGATAGCAGGAAGGCTATCTGTTTGGATCACAGAGAGCCATGCTCATCTCATCCCCATGCACTATATCAGAGATATGATCCCATTCAATATACCACATCAGAATCCCCATGCGACAACTTATATTCCACTTGTTTCTAGCATACTATATACAGGTCAGATCTCTTCAATGTAAAAATCTAACAGGAAATTTTGCACCCCATAAGAATAAATTTATGAAAATTTTTTGTATAAAAGGCACTAGTATTGGACATGCAATGCACCCAGGAGGAACAAGGATGAGAGGAGAGAGCCAATGTGGTCATAAATGCCATTCAATTTTAAGTGGCAGTTATTGTTGCACTGAATAGGCCCCCACTCTTTTTTATGCACAAATTATAATCTGCCATTCTGTTATTTCTAGGACTCACCAATACCATGCAATGAAGGGTCCTATACCTCCAAAGGAAAAGGTTGGAAACCTCGGACTCGCCCAAGTGCTCCCCATACCTCCAAATGTCTGAAGACCTCTGAACAACTCTTTCATAAGGAGATGTTCCTCGCTCAATCATTCAGCTTCCTTCCCTGCCTGATGCAGGGGCAACACAGGAGACTAATCACCCCCCCCCCCCCCCCCCCAACCCAATACTTAGGAAGATAAAAAATAAAATATAACATCATTTTGTCAAACCTCCCTAGAATTTGACAAAATTAGAAATCAAGAACATAAAAGGATCACTATCTTCTAGAGTCACCCAAATCTAGAAGAGAATATAGGGATGCAGCTTATTTTTCAAAAAAAAAAAAAAAGAAATGAAAAATAAGTCCAGCCTAGATTAGCTAACCATGGATACAAATTGGGAGGTTGCGCAAGCACTTGTCCCATTTAATGATGATATCGCTATTCATACTAACTTCTCTTGGGAAATTTACATTTACCTTCTTTTATATTCAATATTACATTGCATGTCCCATTTAACGATGATATCACTTTTACTACTAACTTATCTCTGGAAATTTATATTCCCCTTCTTTTTTTATTCAATATTATATTACAGGATGTTCACTAAAAATATTTGCGACTGTAAACTTTTAAGATCAACCGCTTTGACATGCACTAACCAAATGAGCTGAACTACTCATTATTTTAACCTTCTTTCGATATTACACCGTATCATTTTCGGGTCCTCATATCTTTAAGCCCTAAAATATTTCATAAGCACAAAATCCAGCGTGCAATATTTACGAAGTGAGCTACATAGAGATCCTTTGGACTTCAAATGAGCTTCAAAAAAGTTAACTTCGCCCGCTTCGAATCGTACCAGGTTTCAGGGATAATTTTGCCGATATAAACGAATCCAATTCCAATCAAATCCATCCAGAAGAACTACAAAGTAAAAAAATTAAAGCCTAAACCAAAATATATATATATATATAAAGGATCAAAGTACCCTAGCTCACCTGATCGCGAACTGGAACCTCGACCATCCGCTCGAAGGGGAAGATCTCCGGCACTGGCGGGCGGCGGATGGATCGGAAGCGCTGCTTGCACATGGGGCAGCGGGACTCGACCTTGGCCCACTCCATGATGCAGATGAAGCAGAAGTAGTGGTCGCAGCTGTCGATCCGGCCGCGGATCGACCGACCGCCGTCGGAGAGGCAGATGCCGCAAGTCTCCTCCGCCGCCGCCGTCAGAGAGGCGAATCCCTCGGCGGACGCGGGCTCCTCCGCCATCTTCTCCTTGCCCTTAGAGCCGGGAGGGGGAGACGGAGCTAGGGTTTTGAGGCGCTTGGCCGGGGAGCCGCGGAGCTCGGAGACATCCGTCATCCTTTTGCCCAGCGAGAGCACCTCCGCCTCTCTCCACGTATTGCCTGACAGCCTGAGCCACTTTGAAGAAGTGGGTATACCCGATTTTGTTAGTATTGGTAATAGAGTCGTGGATATCGGATGTACACGTGTCGTTGAGTAGAAGCTCAAGAATTCGTACATAATATATTATTATGCTTGCTAACATCCTAACAAAATTAATTTTTCCCTATTTGCTGCTTCGGACTTCAAATTATATGATTATTAAATTGTAAACATCTTTAGCAGAATAAGATCAAAGATGTGAATTTTAAAATTTAAAATTTAAAACTTTTTTTTTAAATTTTTAAGTTATTTTTTAGGTGTTGTCCTTCTCTAATAATTAATTAAAAAAATATAAGTTGATTGTGCAATATCTAATTTTAAAATGTTGTATATCTCGTTTAAAATTATGTTTTGAGGTGCAACTTTGTTACATTGAAGATTAAACATAGTGCACATCTGGAGACTCCAATACAAATCTTTGTATAAGTTAAGTTCATTCACTTGCAAAACAAAGCCATTTTTTTTGGTGTAATCATCCACAAAAGTCACCATCCTTTTAATGGCATATGGACCTCCTCTTAATGGCACATGGATAAGGAGATATGCATACGAGAATTTTAGGGCATGACATTAGGATTTGTCGAGCCCATCTTGCTTAAATTGGTGTTCAAGTTGCTCTAAGATTTTTTAAAAAAATTAAAGATAATGATGATGTAATTTAATTGTTTCATATAAATGATTGAAAAAATATACATGTCAAAGATTTGAAGAAATATTTTTATGATTTGAATGATGAAATATCCCGAGGAGTGCCTCCACTACACTATTGCCTTTTGCCACGGAAAATAATTTTAACCATGTATGCAAATATCTTAGGTTTTTTTTGGGGGGTGGGGGGGGGGGGGGGTATATACCAGATTGTGGGTCCAACTTCAAGTACCTCATCCGAAAAATACGGTATGTGATGGTTTTCTTGGGATCCCTCACAAGTAAAAAAATATATGAATCTATTGACTAGTTTTTTGCAGAATAGCTTAGGAAAGTTACTCAATGCTAAAAAATTATACTCAACGCCATCCGCTCTCTTTTGAGCGATTGCTTTATTTTTTGCATTCTCTTTGAGAGATCAGGTCGAATAGTTGGTGGGCAGGTCGATGGGAGATCGGAGTGGGAAAGCATCGAGGAGGCTCCTCTGGTGGGAGGGGTCATCCCTCATTGTCATCTAGGGAGGCAGTAGGCCCTAGCCATCCGCGGTCAGGGGGTGGACGACTCACAACTGCCCGATGAGGAGGTGGAGATCCTGCAGCGACATTTCACTTATATCTTAGTGCTGCTAGAGGAGCGCATCGAAACTGCGAGGCAATCCTGGGAGAGGGTGGCCATCATCATTCACAGTCTGGGATGGTGGCTTCCGGCTGATTGGTGGTCCGAGAAGTGAAAGAAAGGGGGAAGCTTGATTATGAGGTGGAATCCTTCCCTTTGGCAGAAGATCACCATATCCTTCATTTTAAGTCGAAGGATGATTGGGAGGAAGCATTGGCCGATGGGCGGGCCAATTTCTAGCGGTGGAGCCTTAGGCTCCCAACTTCGTTTTCGGCAAGTATGTGGTGAGGACGGCAGTCACCTAGTTGAGGCTGTCACAACTCTCTTTGGAATATTGGGTTAAGGAGTCTATATTTTATATCACGGTGGCCATCGGCCATCCGTTAGCTATGGACTCCTTCATGGACCAGCTAAAAAAGCTGGGGTATGCTCCGATAAATGTGATCATTCATGCCACGGTGCTGCTGAAACCATAGATCCGGATCCAAGGGAGGTCAAGGGTCTTCTGGAGACCGTTTGTGTACAAGAGTGTGCTAGTGTTTTGCTACCCGTGCGGAATTGGGCACTCAGATGATGGGTGTAAATTTTCCAAGATTGGAGGCAACTTTGGTGGTCGAGGATCTACCAAATCTCAAGAAAGCGCAGAAGTTGTGGGTTTCGTGGATTAAGGAGGAGGATAGGAACACCCGCTTCTTTCATCGCTCTACTATTATCAGGAAGCAGGGCAACATGATCTGGGCGCTGAGTGATGCCTCGAGAGATCAGATAGAGAAGGTGGATGAGATCTGGCAGCTGATCCTCGACTTCTTTAAAGGACGATAGTCGAAGAGCCTAGGGCAGTTTGCCCCTTTGTCCATTTTTGCCCCAGGCATGGGCATTGAGGAGGCAAAGAATGCTGCCCTCATTGCGCATGTGTCTGCGACTGAGGTGCGAGAGGTTTTTCTAACCATGGTGCATGACAATACTCTGGGCCAGATAGATTTCCTCCATTTTTCAAAAAATATTGGTCCATTATAGGACGTGGAGTAGTGGCAGTTGTCCAGCTCTTCTTTCGATTTGCGTCAATGTCCGATGCTTGAAAGAAGGCCTTCATCACCCTAATTTTGAAGAGGCATGATGCATCGAAGCTCTGTCACTTCAGGGTGATTAGCTTGTGTACCACCTTGTACAAGGTTGTTGCAAGGATTATGGCTAATTCCACCAAACTTATCAGCCCTAAGTTGGGGGCATTTGTAGGGTGTCGGTGCATTTATAATAACATCCTCATTGCTCAAAAATTTATGTTTGATCACCTTAGAGCTCCATATCAGAGAGGTCTTATGGCGATCAAGCTTAACATGAAGAAGGCTTACGACCGTATGAGCTGAGAGATTCTCCGAATTGCCCTAAAGGGATTTGGGTTCTATGAGGTTTGGATTTGGTAGATTCTGGGTTGTGTGTAGGGCCCATCCCTTTCCATCCTCATCAACTATATGCCCACCCCTTTCTTCCATTCCATAGCTGGTCTTTGTTAGGGTTGTCCTCTATTGCTGTATCTTTTTGTCATTTATGCTGACGCACTATCCAGAGCCCTGCAGGCTGCATGTATGAACCGTGATTTGGAGGCCTATGTGCCTGCCCCTGGTGCTCACCCGATCTCTCACTTGTTCTTTGCTGATAATTGCTTGTTGTTGGCCTATGGAACCATGAGGAATGAAGTGGTACTTGAACTTATTCTTGAGGACTATGATTTGGCTTCGGGTCAGAGAATGAACCTGCACAAGTCTATAGTGTGCTTTAGCCCAAAAATAAAGCTGAGGATGAGGCATGCGATCAGGGAGTGTCTTGGCATCCATGAGCAGGAGGGTCTCGAGTCCTACCTTGAAGTTTCTATTATAGGGTGGAGGCTGCGAAGAGTTGAGTGCACCCACTTAGAGCAGAGCATCTAAGAGCGGCTAGACGGCTGGCAGTCCCTTTCTTTATCCATGATGGGCAGACTCACCCTATTGAGATCAGTTCTTAAGAGGTTTGAGTAGCTGATGAGGAGCTTTTTGTGGGGCTCCTATAAAGGGGGGCATGATGTGCACCTCATGGCATGGGGGGTGGTATGCTAGCTTGTACAGGAGGGTGGTCTTGGCCTTCAATCCTTGGTGGTGAGAAGGGAAGCAACGATCGCCAGACATGTAGCCAGATTCATACTTGAGTCGGACAATCTATGAAGCGTCATGATGCGAGATAGGTACAGCAGTTGGACCCCTGGGAGGGATATTCGTGGGGGTTAGAGGTGCTCCATGTGGAGGGAGATATGTGCTCACGCAGCATTGGTTATGGCCAACATAAGATTGCAGCTTAGGGATAGGCAGAGTGTAGCAGTTCTGGGAGATGCATGGTTGGATGATCTTCTTTTTGAGTCTTTGACCGACCATGATCCACACTGAGATAGGGGATAGCCTATGGGTCTATGATCTTCTCTCCCCTGGGGAGGGAGGTTGGGACATGGGTCAGATCAGTTGCCTTTTTGGAGAGCATCTTGCAAAGAGAGTCCTTAATATGACTATCCCAAAGTCTAGGACCCTAGATGTGTGGGGGTGGAGATCCTCTTGCAGTCCGAAAGTTTGGGTAAGCGACCTTTATGGCCTATTTAGGGATGAGCAAGGTCAGAGCTATGACTGTGCTTGGGTTTGGAGGTTAGGACTCCATCCAAAAGTCACATTGTTTTTTTGGAAGGTCTCTTGGGGACATCTGCTGACCAGATCTGCTTTGAGGAGACGAGGGGTGACTGTTCCTTCAACCTGCCCTTATTGTGAGATGGAGAAAACTATGGATCATGTCCTTTTCCCATGTATGAGAGCATTGCAGATATGGGGATTAACTAATATCCCCCAGGAGGTTCTCTCTTTGTTGACCTCGGGGGCCACATTCCTGCTGCACCTGAGGAGTCGTTGGAAAAGACCCCAGTTTAGATTGGGTGCTGTTTTAACGGCGTATGCTGTGTTTCATATCTGGCTGGCGAGGAACACTTGGATCTTTGGAGAGAGCAGCCTGCCTTCTCGTCTAGTTCTAGATAGAATGCGGGCACAGTCTACCGAGTTCTCCCACCTCGACCATCTTAGAGTTTCTTTGATAGCTCGGGGCACCTAGGACTCTACTCCTGCTCTGGTAAAGTCTCGATTTGTGTATATCACCTGGGAGCCTCCACTCTCTAGCTTCTTCAAGGTGAACTTTGCATGTGTGTATTGGAAGATGGAAAGAGGGATGGCGCTGGCTTCATCATTAGGGGCCTTGATTCCAAACTAGTTACAGTGGGTGGGTGTCGGTTATACACTTGTTTTGTTCTTGGACAGAGATGAGGGCTACTTGGACTGGACTTAGACACGTGCGGAGTTTCTTGAGGGTTGATTCCACTATATTGGAAGGCGACTCGGCAACAGTGATCAGTTGGATCCAGGGGCGGGTAAAAGTTGTGGGGTCAAACCTTCTGATTCATAACATGTAGCGTCAGGTGGGTAGTTGTTTTACCTTTGTGGTGAGGCATGTTTACAGCAAGGCCAATAGTGCGGCGAACTGGATGGCCTCTTTTGTGTTGGATCAATCGGGAGAGCTTCTATAGACTTCGGTGGCTTATGGACCCATTATGTTTAGAAATATTTTATCAACTAATGAAAAAGAGATTACAAATTGTAATCTGAATTATTTAAATTGTCTTAATTTAACCAACATAATAAAACATGACAGAGAGTGGGATAAAGCAGCTTAAATAAAATTTATTTTGTACATAACATAGAATTAGTTTCAACTTAGAAGACCAAATATTTTACATAATACCCATTTTCTGTAGACAGAAAAGCCAAAAGACCAGCAAAAATTACATTTTCATATAAAATGTTGGCATATCATCAATCAAAAATTGCTTTTTTAAGTTGTTTGTGGACAAACATTTCCAACCTTCCCCTTCTCTTGGCTGGTTTAGCTGTCCTGTGTTGCATCAATCTTTCAAAATGAGAAAGTTCAAAAGGTCAATAATCAGAATCATGCTTTCTGATTAATTGATATTGTACCTATTCCATTCAGTAATTCTAGTTTAGGAACACAAAACATATAATTAACATTAATATTAGTCAGCTATGTTTGATCTGGTCCCAAGCTCCATGGACCTCGGGATGAATGTCCCATAAAACCAAACATGAATCCAAACATTGGGTAGTCTGATAATGCCAAACTAACTTCACCAAAGATGGATCTCTTTCTCTTAAACTAAGTCCTGCACGAGGAATCAATTAGGTCAGTTGCTAATCATGCTAGATCGGCTTCACCTTTTTCCTTTTCAAATTCTGAAGACACGCAGAGGGAGATGTCAAGGATTCCGAACATGGTGGTTGCTTAAAACCACCCTATTGTTCAAAAAAAAAAAAAGGAAAAAAAAGAAAAGAAAAAGTGATGCCATGTTCCTTTATTAGTTATCACAGGTAGCAGTAGGGTTACATAATACCAAAGAAAAAGATGATAAAAAGACCATAAAAGATGGTAAAACGACCAAAATATTTCACTTGACTGCAACCTTGGAAAGCTCGGCCGCCAGTCGGTCCAGCTCCTTATACGAGCTTCCCCCTTCTCTTACCGCTTCCAAAGCCCGCCGACTCAGCTCTTCCGCTCGATCCCTGACTCCCTTCGTCGACTCGCCTAGCGACTCGGCCACGACTCGGGCCAACTCGTCCGCGTCGGGCACCGCGTCGGCGCCTTCGCACAGCGCCACCCCGACTCCGGCCTCCTCCACCACCAGCCTTGCGTTCAAGAACTGGTCCGCGACCATCGGCCACGTCAGCATCGCCACCCCCGCAGCCACCGCTTCCAGCACCGAGTTCTACCCACAGTGAGTCAAGAACGCGGCTACCGCCCGGTGGCCCAGGATCGCCACCTGCGGCGCCCACCCCCGCACCACCAGCCCTTTCCCCGCCACCCGCCCCTCGAACCCCTCTGGCACCGCCGTCGCCCCCCTCGCGCACCAGATAAACCTCGCCCCGCTCCGCTCCAGGCCCGCCGCCAGTGCCGCCGCTTGCGGCGGCGCCAGTATTTGTGGCTCCCGAAGGCCACCAACAGCACCGACCCTTCCGGGCAGCCGTCCAGCCACGTCATGATCTCACCGGAGGCGGCGGAGGCCACCCCGCCACGCTCCACGGGGCCGTCCGGCGGAGCCAGGGGCCCCAAAGCCCAGATCCGCGGGTGCCCCAGATCGTTCCGGTGGTTGTCCAGATAGACCCGTTCCAGGTCGGCGAATGTGTTGAAGACGAACCCCCAGCTCCCAATGTTCTTTAAAAATCCCTCCTTTAGGAACTCCGAGATCGGTTCTCCTACTATGTGGGTCCGATAGAGAAACGAGAGCTGGCGCCAGGGTAAAACAGGGGAATTGGGGATTTCCGGGAGGGAGATGGGGCAATTGGGGTCGTCAAGATCCGATCTTTGAGGCATCCGGCGCCAGAGCACGTTGAAGACGGCGATGGCGAGGGCACCGGAGGGGGAGAAGACGAGGTGGGGAATGCCCAACTGGGCGGCGAGGTCGGCGGTCCAGCCGAGCAAGTAGTCGGAGACGATGGCGGTGAGGGAATGGGGAGTGGAGCAAGCCCAGCGGAGGAGGGGGTCTTGGAGGCCGGCGAGGGCGTGGATGAGGGGGCGGAAGAAGTCGTGGGGTAGGTCCTTGGAGTTCTCGAGGCCCGGTGGGAGGGCCGGGTAGTCGGGGAAGGGGAGGACAAGCGCGGCGACGGAGGGGGAGCGGGAGAGCAGGGGGTCGAGGAGGGGCCGGTTCTTGGTGGTGACGACGATGGTGACGGCGAGGCCGGCGCGGGAGGAGAGGAGGTGGGCGAGGTCCAGGAGGGGGAGCATGTGGCCCTGGCTCGGGTAGGGGATCACCAGCACGTGGGGCCCAACGGGCTCCGCCATTTATCTCTCTCTGGTCTCGTTCTCTGTTCTCTCTTTGAAGTGAAGAGAGAGCTGGCTATAAGGGCTTGGTTCTGACCACGGTGTTTGGGGATGGACCTGCGGCGGCGGCGGCGGCGGCCGCAGGGAGGGTGGGTGGGGTGTTGGATTATACACGTGTTAGCTTCTAGAAAAGGTAAGGTGGGGGAGGAGAGCACGTGGAGAGGAACAGGGGTTGTATCTTTCCCGCCAAATAAGGATTCCCCTTCTTCGCCGCGAATCCACCGTTGGGTTGCTTAACGATCGCTTCGAGATCTGTGCAGAAGATAAATGGAGTCATTCGGAATGCTTTGACATCTGTGCGTGATACGATCCAACGGTCGAGCGTTCTTTCGATCGACAACCCAAGCCTCGGGGGGAAGAAGTGATTGGCTCAACTTCACAAACCGTACCCAATCACCCATATGGGACAAGGTGACAGCTAGGTAAACAAGGAAAAAGGATGCACAAATGTAGGCAAGTCCTTGGAAAGCAAAACAACAAAAAGAAAAAAGAGAAAAAAAAAAAGGCTAGCTTCAAACAAACTTAATTAATCTTTGATGGATTATTTTATATGTTATCTCTCAAATTTTAGGGTAACAGGAGATACTTTTGACAATTGGATGCTAGCTAACAACTTCCTACAAGTTTTGTTTGTCAGACATCAAATGCTTCACATCATAACACTGCATTAGACAATGATTTTGGAAAAGATACACAGTAGATCATACTTTTTTGTAGGTCATACTTTGTGAGGTACCTCATGTGCTATCTAATTAATTTTTATTGGCACTTGTTAACACCCATTTTAGTAATTCTATGAATACTCAAAACATCATCTTATCCAAGGAAAGAATAGTTTGGAAGCGTCTAAACAAATATGCTACATATAGCCTCTTAGTTTACATGCAACCATGCAAGAGAAATGGATGCAGGTCATGATGAATTTTCTATTGCTTTTCTCTTTTCCTTAGGTAGAGCCCGACTCATCTCTTCTCCAAGGAAAAAACAATTCTTCCAGTCATTAATCACTAGATTTTTGTTGTTATTGTTGTTGAATTGATGCTTATTACGCTCATTTTGAGCTAATATGCTTCCTCAGTTTACCTCCAAATAGTTAGGGAGTTGATTAGGGTCCTTACTGATGGAACCAGCATGTCTTGAGAGGCAAAAATGATCATGAATAATCCACTAAGATATATGTTCATACTTCAGTATAGAGGTTTTCATTTTTATTTAAAGAGTTCGCCAAATTATAAAGGTATTTATTGGTACATGTGATGCCTTTTCTGATCATTAGTTGTTCCCCAATATGTAAAAAAGATGTATGATTTGAGACTCGGCTTCTCCAATTCAAGTATGAAGCAAAGGGGCATGGATTTTTTTTTTTCCTATGTTATAATTATATATATTCACACCAAAGCTCTCTTCCTACCTCACCCAACTTTTTCAATACATGTAGCATTCTGTTATTACATCTTGAATTAGCAAAATTACTAGATCTTGTATCTCAATATAATGCGACTCTGAAGAAAAGGGAATACTCAACAAAAGATTCAGAATCATAATGAAAAATGGTATATAGAAGTGCTAATGACTTGAATAAATCTATCACCAAAATTTTCTCATTGACTCACTAGAAAATGAAAAAAATGTCACCTTCTATTTCTACATGTTCAAACATCTTGCTAGTATAAAAGGCAACTTAAAAAATTGAGCTAAAAGGGGTCACTTATAAAATTAAGCTTTAAAATTTTTTGAATGTTAGCATGGAAGGCTAGTCAAAATCGGAGTGTTGGCAGGATAGAACCCAAGTAATTGGAATCCACGCCTGGTGAGTTTTTTCCGACTCTACCAATTAGTGCCCTCAATTGTGACTTTTAAAATTTAAAGATATTTTTTTTTAAAAAAAAAGATATCTATTGCAATAGAATGAAGAAACCCAATTAGCATGTAATTTGATATACCCACAAGTCAAACATTTTCACAACCACACAAACACAAATCCTAACACTTTTCAGTGCAATGCCAAAACAAAGTTTCTTTTAAATAGATGCTCAATGACAGATACATTTTCTTATTTCTATCTTAATAAAGAGAGATGGGAGAGACCCACAAAATATAGGTGTTAGTAAAGAGATACATATTTACAAATTGTGCACCGAAAATTGTTAGTAATGGAATGCCCAATTTGAATTTGGTGTCAAGAGATAATATAACTTTATTTTAATTGGCATTGAAGCATTATTAATGGCTTCAATACATCCAAATGGTGAAATCCAAGTATTATTGGTTGGGATTTGAGAACTAGTACACAAAGAAGAGTTTGTTTATAAAAAGAAGAAAGAAAAGAAAAAGGAAGGAGAGTTTTTAGTTACTTGCATAAAAATCATCGGAGCACATTTCAGGAAAAAAGATCATTAGAGATTCCTCACTGTAGTAAAAGATGGTTGTGAAAGCCTAAAAGAGAACGCAAGCTATTTTTCTATCTTACACTTCCATGTCTGGATTGAAATATTTAAACAAACAATTCCAAGCGTAAAGCAATTTGTTTGATCGTATGGGGCTGCAAATTGCAATGCAATTGCACTGCTTTTCTTGGAGACCCTGCCCTTAATGTTCCATTATGTATCCAATTTTTTTTTCAGAAACTAGGGCTGCAGTCTGGGCTGGATGCATTTAAATCTTGGGTTTGCTCAGCCCAGTCTTGGCCCCTTTAGCAACCCTACATTGAAATATAAAGCATGAAAGAAGATTCACCTTGGAGAATTAACTATGTCCATGTTTATAGGTAGTGTTGTTACTGTTGCTTAATTAGCATTGTAGCATTCCTCACTGCTTAATGGCTGAAGCTTGATAAGAACACTTGCATCTCCACCATGTATTTCAAACACTGAACAAACCATTCACATAAAGATTACGAAAAGTATAACTTTTTCTGCTTATCTTTCTGAGACGTAGGGGATTGATCTGATCAAACAGACTGCCAATTGGAGGAAATTCCTTGTTCGGATAGTGTTTCACCAAGTGCTTGACATGGATGTTTCTTCTATCATTTTTGTGAAATAATGGGCCGTGCCCCGACAGTTCTTCTCAAAAAAAAAGGAAAAAAGAAAAGAAAAAAAATGATTGATCTTCAGAAATTAAGGAACTAACCAAGTGGGATATCACAAATATTCCCTGCTATTCTTATGAATCACAGGCTGGATCAAATTTCATGCATGCAGGCTCTTGCAAAATTTCAAATACATAATATTCAGTATTTAAGAAACAGTTGGAACATTTTTTTTTTCCTTTTGAAAGGAGAAAGGGTTACACATCTTCCATCAAACATATCTTACAATGGATCTTTTAAACCTTAAATCAATATGTTGCATCAAGAACTTCTTGAAGCAGTAGTATAGATTTGATAGCAGAATACCTACATCTTTCATATGATTTAATGCTAAAAACTTCTATTCTCCACCTTTGTAACCAAACAGGTATTCTGATTTTTTGAGGAGTAATCACAACCCAATAGTATTTATATTGCTCAGAAAACCAAAATCTGTTAAAAAGCATGAAACATCGGTTTAGGGCATCTTTACAATCAAACATGAAAAATGAAGAAGAAGAATCACAGCCATCATCCTGTGTAAGATATCTATGTTCTATGAATCCTAAATCCATTTCAAATATACTCTGCATAAATTAATATGTAAATTATTTGCCCTATTATAAACAATGCTGAAGAAGTAGCTCACAAGATGCATATTCAGAATTATCTAACATTTCAAGTCTAAAGTTGGAGACTTAGTACAAACCTCAACCTCACTTATGGCCAAAATTGCCCAATTCTCAGTAGATGTTTCAATGTAACCAAGACTGGACTAGGAGGCTTAGAGGCATTATATATTGAACAGCTTATATATGTCTGGGTTTCTATTATTGACTAGCCAAAAACAAATCTAACCTAGGCCCTGTTTATCTAAGTAAGGGTAATAATAAGAAGTAGAAGAGAGGTCACCCTATCTAAAATACCGTTCATACAACTAGCTAGGGTTCCACATCAATATCCTTTAGTGGTATATCATTGTTGATTGGAGGCTTGCGACGGGCCCTCGCTGCGTAATCTTTGTTCAGCATGTTGAACATCTCAGTCACTGCATCTTGATGTTTTTGTATATCAATTGTCTGAAATGCATCATGAGATCCATGGGAGGCTGATAATGCTCCCCCTGGTGGTAATCCCAAGCTACCATGAGTTGAGGATGTTACAAAGACTTGGGGGCAGCGTTCTTGATTACTTGAGTGTTTTAGGCTCCCATGGGAACTCCCTTTAGAATTCATGCTGACTGCTATTGATGGGTTCGCCTCCGGCGAGGAGATATTATCCTGAGTTGGAAAAAACGAAAGAGAATGTACATGTTAGTGATTACTGATTGGAGCCTGTCCCCCTTGAGAGAGAGAAAGAGAGAGAATATTGATTGGAGAGGTTAGAAATCATGAAAATCATGATTAAACAAAATATTTTGGAGTAGCAAAAGGAGTTTGGGATTGCAGTAGTAATAGTTTTGGTTGCTTTTATTAGCGAAAACAGTTCATGTGACATTGTTTATCCCTAAATTGCCTGGGTAAGGATTCCAAACTATGTAAACTGAAATATGTTATTGTGTGAGTGTGAGCGAGTAGTGGGGGTGAATGAGAGAGGGAGAGAAAGACCTTGTCATGTTCGTTCATTCTTGATGACCTCAATAACTTCTTTGAAGAGTTCCTAGGCTTTCCTGCATCCAAAAAATCAAATATATACTTCAAATAGGAGGAGAACCATCCCTGACTTATGCCCATATTAGAATTCCTTCCGTTGCTTGCGAACACATGCCAACCATCCACAACTGTAAATATTTGGCATATTTTTGTAGCTGGTTGATGAATTTTGTACTCTTCCAAAAATAAAAATTGGTGTCTCCAACCCTAAATCATGCTTTCCAATTTTCAGAAGTAACATCTGATTGTTACCATACATCATAAACTTCAGGGCTTTTTGGTATATATGTAGGGGGAAAAAGAGATTCCTTTAAGCATCAAAAGCCGATTTCATACAAATACACTATGAGGTTCTCTTCTTTTGTCACTAAGATGTGTGGAGAAAAACAAAATCAAAAGAAAGCCTAATCTGCAAGTTAGTGGCATAGGAGCCTTTTCCTTCAGTTGTTCTTTGGGGGGTGGGTTTTGGGGGCACGATAGTCAGAACTGAGTGGTATCAGATCAACCAATTTGACCCTGGAAGGGATGCTTCTAGCACTCAACCCACTCTCTAATTTCAACTCCCTCTTCCCTCCATGATCATATTTTCCAACAGAAGGGTTTGCACCTGTGTTCATTGGGCCCTTCGCTTCCACCTCAGGTGTCTTCTCCACCTCATCTTTTGCACCCATCTTCCTTCCTCTTAGCCACTTGCTTCTGGTTAATGTGGTAGCTGTCCCAGTCTCATCAAGGAATACCTGCCAACAAGTTTAGCTCAAGAAACCAACTCAAAAATAAACCTAAAAATTTAATAGTACTTGAATGAGTAATAATATCAAAACCAACCTTATCACCACCAGTTGCCTTACTATTGCTGCCTACCATCTCGATTGCTACACCAAAAAAAACACTAAAGTTAATTTAATCATCCTAAAGTTCTGCCATTCCTTCATGTGGCAATGCAAGGTAGAAGAAGAGAGAGGTTACCATGGTGGACATCAGCAAAGGAGTCACCAAGAGCAACGAAAGAGAGCAAAATCCCAAGAAGAAAGATTTTGAACCTCATACACCCCATGACTTTTTACTGGGTAGGTTTGTTGTATAACAACAACAAAAAGAGAAGAGAGACAGGATAGGGGAGCTAAGGTTTTATAAAGAAGAGAATCCAAGCAAGCTAGTCAAAGCTAGCTTGCATTCCAACATGACCTCTTTCTATTATGATAATATATTAACTGTCCTTGTGGTCATTTTTTTAACCAGTCCCTGTTACTTCTCTTCCTTGGTCTAAAATTTGGTGCTTGGAAGGATCAAACCATGCAGCAGAGTTCAAAGTTTTGAGAGAAGAGAAAAACAAAAAAGTTTAATGCGGTTCTTAGCATCGCGTGGAATGGAAGATACGGGTGCTTTGCGCCTGTCTACCGCCATGCATGCAACGAGGAGAAAGTTGGAATGCAGTGGCCAAGGCTTTTGCCAACCCACCAAACCTAGGGTTTTGGACACCCTTTACTTTTATACTATTGGACCCAAGTCCCCATATCTTGAGCACACCTTTTTGGCCGGGTTTAGGGTTCCTTTCTTTGCATGAGTAGCCATGAGGAGATGCAAGTGGCTTGAGGTGAGTGCAAGAGAACCAAAATAGCAAGAGCCAAACTTGTTTTTGGGCACACTTCCTAATACTACTGGAGGCTATCCTGGCTGCCTAGTTTGTTCTAAAGTGTGAAAAGAGGTGTATAAATTTCTGTACACTTGTATGTTGACCAGCTATCGCCTGACCTTCGTCTGACTTTGACTCTGACACATGTCCAGATACCATTGGATAAGTTCAAATTTAGTCATAGTCAAATTGTAGACAGACTGAAATTGTAAGAATCTGACATTGTGTTAGAAATCTAATCTAGTAGTAGTTATATCAACAGGGCCAAGATTCTGTGTGGAACAATTAGGATGTAAGGATTTTTTCAACTTTTAATCGTCGATTTGGTCTTGGCTTGCTCCTCGAAAAAAGAGTTTGATGAATATCTGTTTAATCACACATACTTTAATTAGCGAGCAATGTGATTTCATTTCAGGGTTTGTCGGGTTCCAAAATACGCGACCATTAAACTACTTGCTGTGTGCTAAGAAGTTGATATGAAGTTATTAGCATGAAAGTGAGATACATTATAGAAATAGCTTGAGAATATTGTTCCTGATTCAAAGATATCAAAACTTGTGAAGCCTAGTACCTATAAGCTTAGGTTTTCCGAATGTTTGGTAATGAATGAATTGTTTGTTATTAACCCTAGTGTAAAAATAAGAACAATGGTAGATGGCGTGAGCTGTCTCGTTTGACTTATCATTGGAATTCAAACATCTAATGTGATGTTGCTTCAATCAACGGTATTGTTGCTGAGAACAAAAGCCTAGTAGAAGAATAATTCAGTGTACGTTTGAGCATTATTTCCGGATTTGGTTGGGCACGTTTGGAAGCACGGCCTCAAGGTATGTTTTTCGTGTACCACCTCAAAGGTATATTTTAGCAACCAAGATCCTCTACGGTGCAGGGGCTGCACCGTAGAGTGTGCATCTCTTGGTGGCCATTATCAGAAGATGGACAGCCATCAGATAACATACAATTTTGTATGACATCTCGTGTGCTCATGGACTATCTTGTTTTATGGTTGTCCATCTCTTGATAGCAGTCATCCATGGCTTTACAGTATTCTGCTGTGCTGCATGCATACCACAGAGGATCCATGTTCATATTTTAGAGGGCTTAGTGGTTGAAATATGCATCATGAAAACATGCACAAAATGCCTTATCAAGGCTGAGTTTTTGCACAACTTATGACAATTTCCCAAGTTTACATACAAATGTTGGAATTTTTCAATTTACAAAAAGTTCCCCGACAAACTTATATTTGAAAACAGAAATTTTAAATAATTATGCAGCATGAAAATTGGCATCTCGAGAGGTTCTATATCTTTTTCTCTTTTTATGTAAGTTCCCTGACTAATATGAACTTAAAAAGCATGGGGTCTTTTTTATTCTAGAAATGCTTTGGGATCATCTGGTGTCAATTAAGAGCCACAAGTAGATACTTCAGGGTTTGAGTAGCACTGGACGTTGCCTGCCTTTGCATCCTTTTGCTTGCCAATGAATCAGGTACTGCCATACCGTCCATGAGTAAATGCTAGACCAACCAGGGGGTTTAATTATAAAATGTTAATAGAAAAAAAACATAGAACAAACTTGGATGAAGTTAAGACACTTAGAAGATGGGAAAACCAGGCCCTCTAATAACACTGCTTTCCAATGGAGGAGAATTTATTTTTTCAGTCTTGGGAGGTGTTTTACCAAGTATTTGGCATACGATATTCTTGCACCATGTTGTGAAATAATTAGTGGGTCTGTTTGAATATTTCTATAGAAATGGGTTGAAAATTTTATAAAAATCGGACCTTGTTGACCTATCTAACTTATATTTTTTAAGAGCTTGGCCAAGCTCATTCTAAATTATAGCCTTTAGGCTACAAGAAAAAAAAAATATCCCAAATAAATTAAGCTGGATGTTGTTTGGTTAATACAGAGACAGACTTAAATAGATGGCTCAATTCCGAAATCCTAAAATTTTTTAGCTCAATCATGTAGGAATATCCAAACATATCCTTAATCCATCAAGAAAAAATTAGGAATTAGACAAACTGTATTCACTAACAAAAGCATATATACCAACATTGAAAATAGAGGCTTAATTGCTAATGGTACGCCATGATAGGATTCTTTTTCCTTCAACATAATTATTATAGACTAAACATCATTTGTTAAATTAATGCTTGCCAAGGGGATGTTTTTAACTATTGGACACCTAAAAAAAAGTCCTCCCATCAACAAAATAATATTTCTTCAATTAAACCACTCCCTTGCACATCTAAACTACACAATGCAGTTCCAAACTTTGAATCACAACAAAATCAAAATCAAATGGGCATAGTTGGATCCTGTAGCCCTTTTATTTTTTAAATTTTTCTTGTGGCCAAGAGATTGAAGCTCGCAAAGTGACAAGGGCATCAAATCAAGAGCCATAGGAACTTGTTCAAGGGACTGGGACTCTTAGAATTACCAACCTTCATATTATTATCAATATTAAAGTGGATGAAGTCAGAAAACCGTGCTGAGGACCAGGCTTAGGGTTTTGGGGGGAGGGGATAAGTTCAGAACCCGAGGGCGTGCTGCCCAACTTGCCACCAGTGGAGGACTTTCCGAGAAGCGTGTCAACTGTTGATAAGTCGGTTCCAAGCTGGGTAGAAAACCGAGCCACGTGGTTCCTGTGCTACGTTGGACTTTGCCACTTGTCATTCCACAAGTGGCAACCCTACGTGCAAAATGTTACGTGGGAGGGTTGTTAGAATAATTTCAAAATATGTGTTTTCACTGGTTGCGTATTTTTATTTTATAAAATAGGTTAAACGTATGATTCATAATGGTACTAGGTTAAGTACAATATGATGTGTGATCATTTTGTTTTATGGGTTTGGTGCATCTTGGATCTATAGGATCGAGTCCTATTTATTGTGGTAATTGATGAGGTCGGAGCGCATCCACCCAAACCCCAGAGCTCAGTCCCCACCGGGCTCAGACAGCGGAAGCAACTGCTTCTCCTCAGAGGTATTGTTCGCTTTGAAGGGAGTTTCATAGTCTTTTCCCAACGTACGGTTTTGCCTTGCAAAAGACGCCGCTGAAGGGAAAGGGGTTGCCCCCCTTCATTTAAGGAACAGACATCTCCGCTATCTAGTCGATGTAGGACTAAGTTCGGACCCTTTATTCCCACAACAATAATTTTGGCATGTAGGATAGGAAACCCTATTAGAGTTTGGAGCCCTTAATGGGAAGGCTTCCTTATGTTTCATATATAAAGGCTAGGTCCCCCTCTCCTTTTCATATGGTTTATAGCTTGCCCCATTGACGACTATTTTTGTGAGGAGCATGGAAGAAAAGATCCAACCGCTATTATTACATGTGATTGAAGAATCATATTCAATATGTCTTCCACAGATATATCTCTCAAACTTGAATACAGTGTTATTGTGATTATAAATCTTAGCATGTTATTATTTATGGTTTACAAGAATGGCCACAAAAGTTAGCAGCCATGTGTGGCACGTCCAATGTAGCACGCAAAATAATGTATGTGGGACCCCAAAACTATTGTACTTTGAAAGATCATGAAGCATGGTTTTAAGAGCAGTGATGGTGATCAAAATACAACTGTTAAGTTGGAAAATTATGGTAGTTAAAAGTTCTAAAACTTTCAAATTAAAATATCGATCACTTTGTCGTAATGGAATCTATAGCATTTTGATAGGTTAAAATGACGATATAAGAGATGCTCTTAACCCAAAGGAAGCAGCATGCAACACACGGTTTACATCTTCTTTTGTTATTATATTCCTTATCATGCTTTTTATTCATTAGAATTTACTTTCTCTTCTTTTCATTATCTTGACGAAACAAGTGGAAAACTCTGTATTCCTCCTTACATATATGCATACACACACACACACACATATATATACACATTATCAATATAAGGAAATGGAATCTACTTCTCTCGTATTCAAAATTAATAATGGGGCATCCAAATCGAGGATCCATATCATTATTGGTTGTGATCTATACCATTAAAAAAAAGGTACTATCATGAGTTTTAATCTATATATGTTTTAATGTGTATAGAATCTATAGATCATGGTCCAAAAAGTAGATTCTTAATTTAGATGTCTTATCATGTATTTTAACATCCTAGCATGACAAAAATCATTTGCTTTTGTGTTCTTTTGATGCAAGGTTTATATACTACTAAAGCATATGATTTTTGAATTTTTGTTATTTTTAGTAATATAGATATGAGCAGAGGTGTGGATGTGATGACTTATGCGGGCGTCTGTTTAGTTTCACATTGGTTATTCGCTATGTAGATCTTGGGTACTTATACAAGATTAAGGAATCTAAAAAATACCTTTCGGCTCGTTTTTTTGGGTGAAGTCCTGGGTTATTACAATGGATCGAATATCTGATTATTGATTTTGGATTTAAGAAGAGCAACACTCTCTTATCTCCAAAGGAGCATAGTTCATCTAGAGTTAAGAAGAGCAAATATGTTCTCTCGAGAGGAGCATAGTTTATTCCATATAGAGATTAAATATATTTCTCTCGAGAGAAGATGATATCTACTCCTCTCATATCCAAAATTCATAATCAGACATTCAAATTAAAGATTCGTACCAGCGATTATGAACTATATCACTAAAAGTGTCACGAAACCAAAAATCATATATTTTGGTAGTCTATAACCTATGTATCATGTATACACAAAAAAAATAATTTTATTATACTAGTATGCTAATACATAAAATATTTAAATTGAGAATCCATATTATTAACATTATCTAGACATATTAAAATAATTATAAAATAGAAATCAATTGATTTGATGTTTAAATCATAGTAAATATACTCTTATATCATTTCAATGATTCATTTTTTTCCACATAATGCATAGTTTGGAGACCATCAGAACACATGATTTTTGGTTCTGGAGAATTATTAGGAACATAATGATCAACGAGGTAAGTCTTTGATTTGAGTTCCACGTTAATGATTTTGGAGTTGAGAGATGTGGATAATCTCTCCTCTCGAGGGGAGCAATATCCATCTCATATATATATATATATATACTTGGTTTAAGATTTTTAGGATAGACGTTGCTACCATCTCAATCAATTTTAAAAGAAGCAATGGTCATTGGAACAAGCAATTCATGGATTTTATGAGGTAGATACAAATATAATATATCACCTTTTTCATAGTATTCAATTGTTTTTTATAGGTTCAATTTTTAGAACCATTTTTTATTGAGTTTGTTTAAATGCAATCTAGTTACGGACAATTGTTTTTTGAGGCACTTACCTAGCATGACTTGAACCTGATATCAGCTAACCTTGAATATAAGAATTTGACCCAAACTTGATCCATTAACTCTCGAGGTCGAATAAGTTAGATCACTTTTTAGGTCAATTCTGTTGCATTGCAACAAATGCAAACAAAATAATAATGTCCTATATTATTGTAATGCATAAAATATCGTGCAAGATATAACCGTCATTCTAATTAATCATATAAATTAAGGTTTTTTGCATGGATATCCTTCTAAATATCAAATTTTGCATGAATATCCTTCCAAAATTGATATTTGCATGTATACCCTCGTAAAATTTTGTTATTGTACAAATGCCCGTAATATAACAGTTGTTCTAACAAGATTCAGAAAAATCATATTTATATTAATTAAAAATAAAATAAAATTTTAAAATTATGCTATTATCCTTGTCTTCTTTTCCTATCGGAATCACGATTTATTTGCATGTCTACCATTAAGGGTATTCTAGTCATTTTAATTTGAAACCGTTAATTTTTTAACGTCGTTAGATAGCATGAGTACATATGCAAAAATAAAAATAAAAAAAGGTAGAATGGCAAAATAAGTGTTTGACGAGGGTATACATACAAATATCAATTTTGGAAGTGTATTCATACAATATCTGATATTTAGGAAGGTATTGATGCAAAAAAACCCTATAAATTATTAATTTTTATCTTTTTTATAGTACAATTAATATACTTTTAATAATTCACTTATCCTTATTTTGGGTAGATTTTCTTTAGTTTCCACGTGCATGTGCACATTCACTATAATTAGACCTTCAAAATGTCCCTAAGATCTCCAGATACATTGTCATCCATAAATCAATGAGTTCGCAACCTTCTAGTATGAGAAGCAATCCAATTCTTTGCTCAATTTCCTTCGCTAAGCACACATTGCAACTTGGTCTCCTTGGAGGCTTGGAGCCATCCATCATGAGATTGCAGCTGAGAATTAAAGGGCTCGTTTGGTTCGCGGGAAGTATTTTCCCTCCTAGGAATATGATTCCTGGGAATCAGATTCCTAGGAAGAGGATACCTAGGAAAGTACTTTTGGCATGTTTGGTTAACCATGGGAAAGTGACAAATTTTCAAAGTGCTTTTGTTTGGTTGACCATCCACTTTCCTAGGAAAGTTATGTATAATTCCTATTATGCCCTTAATAAAAATTAGGTCTTTAATGTCTCTTTAATGCTTCTTTAATGCTGAAGGGTTTTTTTGGGAAAAAATAAAAAAGGAGTGATTCCCACCTCATGGGAAAGTAACTTTCCCATGTTTCTCATGGGAAAGACTTTTCCATGAAATGTGGGAATCATATTTCCATGGAAATACAACTTTCCCATCTCTCTCCTTTGAAAACTCCAACCAAACAAGAGGCATTTCATTACTTTCCTGTTGACCACACTTTCCCACCTATTTTTCCTGCGAACCAAACGAGCCTAGGTGAAGAGATAGGAAAGGGAAAGGCTTACCATGCTCTATATTTGAGAGCAAGGTGGGGAAATTACTTCTAATGATCACTTTTGGGAGTAGAAACTAGTGCCTCAAAAGGCCTCATGAAGAGCCCAAGCCTCTGCAAGAATAGAGGAGTTTGAGCACAAATGTTATACCTTTATCAACAAAAGATTGTCCAATGTGGTTTCTGATGATGACAATTGCACTACCATCAACTTGCTTGAATTATAGAATCATCCATGTTTATGTTAAACTAGTTTGGAGGGGAAGGCTTCCATCTACCTCATCTTATCGATCTCACCATATAGAAATGGGCCTTGAATCTAAATGAATATGGATCAAATTTAGTGGCAGCTTAATAGGTATAACTTATGGGCTCTGGTACCATGAGTGAAAGAACCACTACCACCTTTTAGATGGTTGCTCGAAGGAGGCCTTCCTCTCACATATTGACATGCAACATTGGTAGTAGGTACATCAATAAAGTGCTCAATGGCTTTACAAATTTATAAAATTTTTAAGTAGGTATCCTTCTACAAGCATTGAATGTACTAATATTTTCATTGTGTTATTTTCCAATTCAAGTCCCACACTACAAATTAATGCCGCATCAAAATTTTCTTTGGTATCTTTCTTACGCTATGACACATCTAGACTATTCCCTCGTGCAGGTGCAAAAAGCATTGTATCAAAATATAGGTTTATAGGCTCCAAAGGTTCATTTATGTCCCCTCACAAGTATTTTGCTCTTGGGGCTTGTTGAAAGTAATGAGATGCCTCTTGTTTAATTGGAATTTTCAAAAAAGAGACGGAAAGGTTGTATTCCCATGGGAATATGATTCCCACATTTCATGAAAAAATCTTTCCCATGAGAAATATGGAAAAGTTACTTTGCCATGAGGCGGAAATCACTCCATTTTTATTTTTTTCAAAAAAACCCTTCGGCATTAAAGAGGCATTAAAGACTTAATTTTTATTAAGGGTATAATAGGAATTATACAAAACTTTTTCAGGAAAGTGGATGGCCAACCAAATATAAGCACTTTGGAAATTTGTCAATTTTCCATGGTCAACCAAACATGCCAAAAGTACTTTTTTAAGCATCCTCTTCCTAGGAATCTGCTTGCCAGGAATCATATTCCTAGGAGAAAAAATGCTTCCCACAAACCGAACGAGCCCTTGATGTTTGCTCCGTTCCTTTCCCATAATTCTGGATCAATAGCTAATCCTTGTCCTCATTGCCACGAATTGAAGGGACACACAGTTGTCTTCCTCTGTATGGGCATTCTAGCTTTATTTGACGAGCTTTAAGTTATTCAAATCTTAAGGATATACGTATCCTTTATTCATTTTTATTGTTCCTACCACAACTCAAAAGGAGAAGAAGGTTGGATATATAGCACCATATTTCATTTCACGAAAAGTAAAAGGCGAATAACACTCTCAAAAGAAAGTACGATCGAGTTTAGGTCTTTGACATCGAAGAATCAAATAAAATGTTGTGCTTTCCTTGGAGCCTAACTCTATACATTGAGAGAGTAAATTGAGCACTAAGTGAGTAGGCTCAAATGCATCCTTCGAGCATTTGATAAGAAAGGGCTAAGTTCATATAAAAGAAGATAGAACGATTTTCTTCAATCTATTTTACCGATTTTCATAACATCTGGATTTGGTTGATTTTCAAGAAGAAAATATAACGGTTATTTGAATCTTAGGAGTAAACCGCCATCAATTATTTGCACATGGTCAAGGCAAATTATACTTTAAAGAGAGCATTCCATAGCGTGCCTTGAAGTAGGTAATATCTATAACTTATTTTATTTGCTTTGTGTGTGTAGAAAACTATTTATGAAATAATTAAGAGATTTTCCAATTCAAAAGAAGGTTTTTCTAGCAAAGGTGGCGGCGATGGTGGTAGATGTGATGTTGTTATTGGTGCTAAAAATATGGGGAGCAAAGTTTGACTAGTTAGATGGGCGATACTAAGGAGTCGTAAGGGTTGAAAGGAGGCATCATTTTTATTTGGCAGTAGGGTTTTTTTTGCAAGGATGGGTGTTTTCATTAATAATAGCTCCCAACAGATAGATTTTGTAATCAAGGAACTTGGTATGGTTCATGGATCTTTTTGGCTGTTTATGTAGATACAAAGTATTGACGAAGGAAATTATATGGCCAGAAGATTCTGCTTTGATAAACTAAGCTTGCCAGATTATAGAAGATTTCAATTGTACTGATGGGCCGACTAAGAAGCAAGGAGCAAACCTTGCACTGGAAATAACGATGTCAGAGAATTCTGTAGCTTCATAGCTTTTAACGCATTGCCTGATTTGGAGTATATGGCGGCGCATTTCATTTGGCGTAATAGCTACAATGGTCGGGCCATAATCTAAGAATGTTTTTTCTTTTTCTTGATAAGAATAGTCTAGCAATATATTGATAGAGCTTTTGCCACTGGGAGCTGGATACTGAGATTCCCAGGCCACCAAGTACATCATCTTTCTCGAATTGCATCTTATTATTATCTTATACTTATTAATACCTCTATAGTTACATCTTGCTAACTCCCTTTTCGCTTTGACAAATTATAGTACCGGCAGTTCTAGGATATTTTTATGGTGTTTGGAGCATTTCTATCAGGGGTGATGCCATGTATCGGATGAATTGTAGATAGGAGCTCACTAACAGAACTATGATGGATAATATTCTCAAAAGAGCCAAGAAAAATGAGTCAGAGATTTGCAACTTAAGGATTGTGAGAATGACTCGACAGATGAGTAATTGGCCACACTTAGTTCTTGCTTAGCTCAGCATCATTCGCTCCTGCAGCAACAAGTCTAGAGTGAGGTCTTCTGTAGGCACAAGTCTAGAGTGAGGAGGCTACGATAGGGAGACAATTCCAAATTCTTCCATCGATCTACGATGCTCAGAAGGCATGGAAACAATATTCGACAGCTCAAGGACCATAATTGGAACTTAATAGAGGATGAAGGTGCCATTAGAGATGAAGCTTTAGGAAACCAACTGGGTCAGTTTGGGCCCCAAGTGATTTATTATTAAGTCAGGTCAGGCCAAGCGTGGGTTGCACATTGCCCGACCAAGTGTGGTCCACATTCGCCTATATTGGGTTCAAAGCAGGCTGGATTAGGTTCAGACCATTTTATCCTCTCTCTCTCTTTTTTTTGCTTGTTAAAATGGGTATTTCATACATCACGAGTCCAAATACACCCAATTTAAGACCAGTATCACTTGCAAAAAAGGGTTAAAATAATTGTATTTTCTTTTTCTACATATAAAAAACTTAGGCTAGAGCAAACTCCAAGTTATTCAGCCCAGGTTCTCAAGATGATTCTCTCTAGATATTATTCACTTTTATGCCCAAACCTAGTTAAGAAGCCTATTTTCCAAGAGCAAACTCAAAATTGTTATAATTCTTATGCTTGCTTTGCTTACTCCCTTCCATATATCCAAAAGAGCATGCTTGTTATAATTTTCGTAAATTCTAATGTATTCACAAAAAAAAAGAGAGTCTCCCAAACAACTATCATATAGACCAAGATTCTATCATAAGGAAAGAGACATTGGTTTCAAGAACAAAGGCAGCAAAGGCAACATGCGCTTTCAATTGGATTGGAAAATCTTTTGAAAAGATGCACTGCCATTTGCCCCACCAATCCAAAGATGCCCTCAGCCTGAGAGCCCTTTACTGCTAAGAGAACGGGAGGCATATCAAAAGGCATCCTCAAGAATCATTAGGATATGGGTGTGACCAACTAATGATAAGAGCCGTGCCGAGGCATGCGCACTACAAAGGCAGCACAAAAATGGCACTCGAGTGTATCTCATAGTGAAAGTTTCTCCTAGATATCATGGCTTTCATTTTATTGTATCTCCTATATTTTGAAGATTTCTTTGTACTCTTGACCAAGATTGGCATATCACAAGCTCCTAAATTGACTGTTAAAGGGAGGGGATGGCGACGAGGTTTATCGAAATATTTTGTTCTCCAAGATAACCCAGCATTGTTTGGATATCTATTGTTCCAAATCAATGCGAGCATGCAGAATCAGTGAAACTATTCATAAGTTTACATGGCTTTCGATCTTATTGTCGTTCTTGTCGATCTCACCTAGCTTAAAATCTTGTACCTTGTTTTCGATTTGAGTTGGTGAATTACTAAGTGTTTTTTGCAAGAATATCCTCTCCAAATTGATATTTACATGTATACCCTCGTAAAACACTTGTTTTGCTATTCTATCCTTCTTTTTATCCTTATTTTTACATAAACGCCGTTAGAAAAATTAACAGTTTCAAATTAAAATGACTAAAATACCCTTAATAGATAGATGTGTAAAATAATATTTATAAAACGGTCGCGATGGAGGACAAAAAAATAATTTCAAAATTTTATTTTATTTTTAATAAAAATAAATATGGTTTTTATTAATAGTATTGGAAGAACCGTTATATTAGGGACATTTGTGCAAAAAATAGCGTTTCATGAAGGGATAGAAATAAATATAAATTTTAAGATGGTATTCAAATAAATTTGAATTTTTAGAAAGATATTCATATAAAAAAAATCTAATTATTAATAGTTATAAATATGTTTTGGTTCAGAATTAAAGCAAGATTGTGACAATTCTGAAATCTATAAACTCTGCTGGTTTTAGCTGTATTAGCCCATACTTGGAGACTGCTAAGGGGTCAGTGAGGGGTCCATCTCAGTATCAAAACAACTGTGCCATGTCTGTCCTGCAGGACTGCAACCAGATATTTCGGTCCAATCTAAAGAGCCAGCCAGCTGTTCCTCCCCCTCCCTTCTCTGCATTAAACTCTCTCAGAGAGTAAAACCCCGTGAGATTTTGGCCAGAAACGTCCTCCTGCACCCTGTCCATAAATTTCTGAAGCTTTCTGGCCTCTTCCCACATGCCAAAACATGCATTCTCGCCTTCCCATCCCCATTCAAAGTGTTCCTCTTTCAGTCTTCATGTGTTATCATTTGTTGTTGGCCTGTATTTTTTTTTTTTACCTAGGACGGGCGATTCATATCTGACAAGTACGAATACACCCAATAAAATCAGAAAATAAAATATTTCGGAGTGCCCGAGGTAGTTCCCCATCTTTCAGCCCACATGGTACTACCCGTATGGTTGGCCACATAGGTGGTCACCCAATCCGTAATCCCATTAGCTTCACAGAAGACATGCTTGACCTGAAAGGCCATTCCATCCCTTATCATGGCCTAAATGTTACGAGGCAGAGGGTGGTCGTCATCCGCACCCCTCGGGCCCCCTAGATCCATCTGATTGTCGCCCTCCAAGATGATTGAGCAAGCTCGCAAACCTAGCCAGGCATGTATTCTCAAAAAAAAAAAAAAAGTGATTGCAATTAAAATGATTTTGTCGCCCTTTTCGCTATCTTATTACATGTGTAATGGCATTTAAATTAGTAAGTCAAGAAAAGAATGCTCGTACATAAATAATTGATCTTAAATGCATAATATATGTGCTTGTTATACTATTTCTATTTTGTCGTCGATGCTCTGTCTTGTGGTCACACTTAATTTTATGTGGAAAAAGCTTTAGATTACCCACCAAATCACTACTCAGATTACTAAGTAGAATGAAGTTGGTGATTGCCGGAGTGGAACAAGTGATAGAGTCCAATCTATTAACATCTAGTAATTAGGAACATGCAATGTATGTAGTAGGAAAGAGAGAAGAAAGAGCTAAGCGACAGAGTCAGATCCATTTATAAGTCAAATCCAAGAGTCCGTAGTAGAATTAGAGAGAGTTTAATTTGCGCACAAGTTTTAAGAGTTGTTTAGAGGTTGAATTAGAGAAAGAGAGTTCAATTTGTTTTGGAGTCCTATGAGAGTGATATAAATAATTTAGATGAGAAAGGAGGAGAAAGTGTGTGCGAGTTAACCCTAAGAAGGGTATTGTTGATATGAAAATTAATAGATGGAATCAAGAGAGAATATTTCTTAATTATGAAACCATCATTTAGTAAAAAAGAGTTTTAAGGAATTGGGAAAAGGAGAAAATATATGGATTAAATAAAGAGTATTGACATCTTTGTTTGGTTTTAATTTTGAAAAAACTCCAATCCGCTAGGGCTGTAGAATTGGTTTGAGATTTTTAGGAGAAAGCATATAGCTGATAAAGAGAAAAACAAATAGAGACATAAGTAGATTAGCTTCATTCATGAAGAGAGTAATTGAGGCTATTATAGTCATAAAATTTGAGAGACGAATTCTAAAACAACATTTAGCTCTCCCATTTAATACTATAACATAGGTAACTATTTCAAAAATTATATTCACGTTAGTAGTTGCCCAGTAATATTGCTATAAATAAGCCGAACCAAGCCAAGTATCTCAAGCTCAGCTCAGAAAATAAACAAGTTGCTTGATCTCCGCTTGAACTCAAACCAAGCTCATAAAAAGTCTGTCCAAGCTATGCTTTCCTAAGTGGAGCTTTATTCGAGCTAAGATGAGCTCTTCCACTCCAGATGAATGACTCAAATGTTCAACCTTAGCTCCTTTATGAGCCGAGCATTGAAATTGGTTTGAGATCGACTTATTTTTGTAAATAGGTCGAGCCCAAACCAAGCTGATTTCAAGCTAAGCTTAAGCTACTTAAGATCATAGCAAGCTTCATAGTTCATAACATTGCATAAGTACACTTTATATGGTAAACATACTTCTTTCGGTCCATTTTAATTCCATCCCTCTCTCTAAAGGTGCATCAATCAAAAATTACATAATCAATTTATTTAATTTAAACAATATCTTTTGTGTACAAATAGTTTCTTAGCATCTATATTTAACTTGTCGATGTACTATTATTATTTTTTGATTAACAAAACATGATGTTTTGCCATGCATGCACCACCTAAATACATCATGTGTTGCTCAGAGCTACATCACATGCTTGAGTCTACTTGACCCTAGTTTTGAAGACATAACTTGCATGCAACATGAGAGGGTTGCACCTTTTGAGATCAATTTTTTCATATACATGGCAATAAAAAAAGGAGTCCCTACTAAAATAAGTTCTGTCCTTAAACTAACTTGAGATTCATACAAGTCAATCAATTCCACTTCTACATATATATATATATATATATATATATATATATATATATATATATATATATATATATATATATATATATATATTCAGATTTTCACCAAATCCCACAAAATTCTGCTAGAACCATCTAACGCCCAAGAATTCAACAGGGTCACCAGACCTCACTGCCGTAATTTCCGCGCCACACGTGACTCGCAGGTCTCATCACGTGATCCCCTGACCTTTCTTGCGCCGGGAACTCCTCCCATCTCCCTCCCTCCCCATTTTAATTCGCTCTTTAATTATTCCCCCAAATCCCTTTTTAGAAATATTTCTCTTAATACCTCATTTTTCAAAAAAATCAAAATAAAAAAATGCCTCTATTTCTCCCTCCCTCCCTCCCCTTCTCCTCCTCCCCACGTCCCCTCTCTTTTCCCTACGCCGCCCCCTCTTCCATTCTCCGCCCCCAAACCCAAAACCCTAAACCTAGATTGGAACACCAGGATCCTCATTGGGAGCCCTCTCTCCGATGCCGACGACGGCGCTCCGGTGGGGCCTGCAGCCGGCGGCGTGACCCGATAGGTTGGGGGAATTAAGGGAGGAGTGGGGGTTTGATCGGAGATGGGAGGGGTGAAGTCCACGATGGTGGCGAGGTTCGCCTTCTTCCCTCCCGACCCACCGTCGTACGGGGTGGTGGTGGAGGACGAGGCGTCGGGGCGGCTGGCGATGACGGAGGTGCCGCGGCGGGAGGGGGTGGAGGTCCGGAGGCTGCAGACCAAGCGGGGGACCGAGATAGTGGCCATGCACGTGAGGAACACTGAGGCCAAGCTCACCGTGCTATACTCCCACGGCAATGCGGCGGACCTCGGGCAGATGTATGAGCTCTTCGTCGAGCTCAGCCATCACCTCCGAGTGAACTTGATGGGGTGAGGAGCCTTCTCATGTTGTTTCTTTTGCTGAACGTTCTTCGTGGGCTGTTTTTGTTTTTTTTTTTTCTTTCTTTCTTTCTTTTTTCTTTTTCCTTCTTTCGTTTTTCTTTTGGGGTGGGGGTTAAAGTTTCGATTTTGATGCCAAGGAGAATTTTATTGATGTTTGCCGAGACTGAAGACATCGGGAAGGTCTGATCTCTGTTTGATGGGATGAATGAGTCTCCAGGTTCTTAGTTTAATTCAAATTTGAATTTTTGGTAGTTTGAAATTTTGGAATAAGGAACGCTTGTTTTTTTTTTGTTGTTGTTGCTGCTGCTGCTGCATGGAATAAGCAACTCGTTCAACTTAAAATTCTTTGAGTCTATTTGAGGAAGCCTTACAGACTAGAGTGCTATTTACCTCTTTGAACCTCTATGTCTCGTATAGCTGTATTCAATTTGGAAATCTTAGGATACAGATGGAAAAGTATGGGTGTGGCCCTTCTTTTGAACTTCCTTGAGTGGTGTGAGTTAGATCGGTCTTTGTAAAAAAGGTGTGAATAATGTCTTCATCTGTGCTTCGTTTCTTTTCTTTTCTTTTTCTCTTGAAATGATAGGCAGGACACCCTTGTTTGCTGCTAGTCTATAAATTTTGACTGAGGAGCAGAATCATGAGTCATTTTTTTTATATTTGATTGGAGTTTCTTTGATTCTTTTTTTTTTTTAATTTGAGTTTCTTTGCTACTTGTGTTTCCAAGAGTGTTAGTGTAATTATCAGCAAGGTTTTTTTTTTTATAGATGTAAAGTAGATAAAGTTCCCTAATTTATAACCTTGCAGCTTCATTTGATGCAGCGAATAGCATGTTAAAATTTATGCTTTACATTGGTGTGTGGCACCTTGTTTTGGAAAAATCAAAGATGATTACAATTGCATGGTTGCATGGTCAAGTTTCTTTCTTTCATCTTTATTAAAGAACTAGAAAATGCTGGTTTTGAGGGCAGAATCGATTTTAGGCGTGAAGGGACATCAATGAATTGGTAGATAGTAGACTTCTTGCTTATGAATGGGTGGTGAAATGCTATTTGGATCCTGGAACTGGAAGTCCACCCACTGATCTTAATTATTACACATTGCCTTGTACGCATTCTCGTGGTTGAAAACTTTTGCTGCATGATCCTTCCACTCCCATGAATATATCAATTTCTTGCTTTCGCTCCTTATTTATTTGACCACGGAATGGTAGTTAAAACATTTGCTGTTGAAGAAATAAAAGCAGCATCCACTTAAAATGGGATAGACACAATTGCAAGTACATCATTGTATTTCAAAGTAATACTTTATTGAATCTTATGTATCTAAATATAACAACATTAATGATGATTATTGATGCTATGATGAACAATTTTAATTGAGAGCTCAATTTAATTTGTTATTTGCATTTGAATAAGGCGGTTGGAAGTCCATGCATTTTGATTGATCTATGGCATGTTGCAAGTTTAGATTGAATTTTATTGCTGCTTTTATGAATGCAAGTTGTTCTTATCAGTTAATAATATTGAAGTCTTTTATTGAGTGAGGCGCTTTTGGTGGGTTAAGGATTAATGTTTTTAACATGTAGCATGACAGTGAATTTTGGGTTGTCCCTCTATTTACCTTAAGTAGTCTCAGTGTGATAGGTTCCTCTAGTTCTAGAAATTTGGTCTAGTGATAGACAGACCAATTTAAAGAGGAATACTTAGGTTGTTTCCTCTAACATGACTGGTGGATACATGCTAATTTTCAAAAAGTTAAAAAGAAGAAAATTGGAAGTTATAAGAAGGTGGGAATTTAAAAGGTTACACCTCTTAAATATCTACTGTTGCATTCAGATTTAAATTTAATTTTACTTATTGTAATCATTAACTTTTAAGATTAATGAAAATTCAAACTTTTCTTGGCTATTTTTGCAGTACTTTATTCTTAAAAAAAAATAAAAATAATTTCAGTTTCTTTCTAGTTCAAAATTTATCCATTTTTTCTTAAATATTATATAAAGGTTGGATTATTGTGTTATTATTCACATGAAGAAAGCCGTGAGGATGAGAGGATTTTGGTTTATTGCAGTGTATTCACAGCTAAATAATGGCTTATGGATGTAAAGGGTACCGGCAATTGGAGCTCTGTAACTATTGTGCTCTTTTATTTCAGTCCATACTGTCATTTATTAGCTTCTCCTACAGCACAATAGGGATGGACTATTTTAGTTTTGCAATTTAGACCTTGGTGTAGAAGTTTTATAACTTCACTCATTGGCAGTCCAAAGGTGCAATTCTATTGTTACTTTTTTCTGTATGTGTGTGAGGGGCACCTGCATGTGCTTTCATGTCCATCTAAGTACCCTGTCTTCAGCTATTCTTTCTAGAGAACGCCTTATTTCTACATTTCGGAATCCTGTTTTGTAGTGTCAGCCTAACACATAGCACTAGAACATCTACGATGAGCTAGCAAAGGTATACAAAATGAAGTTATATAAGTGCAACTGCTGACTAGTTAATTTGTAATTATCAATGAAAATAAGATTAACCTGTGGCACATGGACATGTGAAGGAACAAAAGAAGTTTGCGCATAGTAGAGGAAAACTGTATCAAGAGTCTACTATAAGCAGAAAGATGTCTACAGAAAAAGTAATTTCAACTATAGGAAGCCTCATAAAGTTATGTTGATAAAAAGCTTGAAAGCAAAGGAAGTTATGCAAAACTTGAATTTTATCTACGTTGTACTGAAAGTTAATAACTTCAATCTTTGATTGGTTTCTCTATTGATCACAAACCGTGCCTTGTTGGAAGTTCCGATGGGAGATTTAAAATGCATGGATGGACTTTACTGAAACGCAAATATTTAGTCTGCTATATCCTATGCTTCTAGTAATATGACCTAGAAAGAAGAAAAACTCAAGGATTTTATTGGTAAGGTCGACCATTGTGTCTGTGCTTTACCATAAAGAAAACTTTGTTACAGTTTCTACCATGGTCGGCGAAACCATCCCAAACCGCCCGGTTCAGAGCGTCCCAAGTCGTACCGGCGGCGGATTGGGACGATTCCGTCATCGCAATCGAGACTCCGTCGCCAGAGGGGGAGAAGGAGAAGGAAAAGGAGAGAAAGAGAGAGGGGGAGGGAGAGGGAGAGGGAGAGAAAGAAAGAGAGAGGCCGATTGGGGTTGCCTGGTGGAGGCCGGGGAACCTCCACACGGAGGAGGCAGAGACCGAAGAGACACGGAGGCGGGGCTCCGCTTCCGGTCCCCTGTTTGTTTCGAAACAGGGGCCCGGAGGGGGCCCCCTTTTATTTTTCCGGATTTTAAGTTAAAGTCGGCAAACCCATTGCCGACTTTACTTATTTTTTTATTCAAAAAAATTAAGTTATTTATGTTCAATGATAATAGTTATTTATGTTCAATGACCAAAATTCCAATACTTTATGACTTGTGTTGACTTTAGAGATGTTGGCTAGAAGTGTTGTATATAATTTAAATCTCATGAGCTACATGCCAGTCCTTAGGAGGCTCCTGTAGCTGTCAACGTACAGTTGTGGAGATAGGGTTTTTATGTTGTCGTTATAATACGTATCACATGCTCAATGAGGAAGGTACGATAATGTCGTTATTTTCGCCGCCAGGTTTCATCGGAGGATGCTTACACCACGCCATCGACACCGACGGAGACTCAGTACAGAGGACCATTACAATAGCGGTGGCGTGGTCACCGCCCTCAATCGGTAACAGTATATTGTTGGCGTACAACTACCGTGTGGCTAACCGCTAGAAGAGAAAAGATAGATGCAATTTTCTTGCTGTTGGGACCGTCCCTCCAAAAAGTCCCTGATGTCGGTGCATGATTTGGTTGTTTGTTCATTGCACCAGCCACTTTGGCTTGTTTTATATGCATAGTTGTTCACTTCTTCATACCTCATCAATGGAAAAAAAGACCGGATATTATAAATAGGTTGATGTTGATAGTAATGCAATCCTAATATTTTTTTGGGATGTTGGAATGAAATCATTTAAACTAGGGTTATGTGGCTATTCTAAATCAACGTGTCAATTCTTTATGCTAGTAATATATATGTATACATAGACGCACTCATCAGACATTGATCCAAACAAATTGTACTGTGCCTATATTTTTATTGGTAAATGTAACTGATGAGATGGTTCAGCAGTGTGCTATGATAACTTTCCCTAAATTTTATTTAATAAATTCATATGTAGATGATGAATTTGGACTAATTCCAATGATTATATCCGGCTACATAGTCGTCAAATATTTTGGTTTGAATTCTGAATGATATATAAATATGGAGACTTGGATGATAACTGTTGAGATGGTTGAGCACTTAATTTAAAAAAAAATTAAGTGAAGTTGGCAATGGGTTTGCCGACTTCAACTTAAAATCCGCAAAAATAAAAGGAGACTGGAGGTGGAGCCCGGCCTCCGTGTCTCCTCGACCTCTGCCTCCTCCATGTGGAGGCTCCTCGGCTTCTGCTGGCCAGCCTTGGTCGGCCTCTCTCTCCCTTCCTCTTCCGCACCCTTCCTTCTTCGCTCTCTCTTTGTTTCTTTCTCCTGTTCTCCCTCTCCCTCGCCTCTACTGTGTCGGTATTGGACCAGCACGACACGATGTGGGGTTGTACCAGCCCGTGCTGCCAGACAACCGGTACGGAGCCCGGTTCCGGCACAACAGACGTTGGTTTCTACTCGATTTTCTCTGCTTAGAGACCCCATATTGAAATGTTTGTGCTGTAAATACAATCACATGAGGAATGTTGTATCTATTCAACTTGTAGCTGAAAGCCATCTGCATGTATCCATTTCTATGTCATGTGAACCCCACCAGCATTTGATGCAACATCTATATGAAAATGGAGGCAAATGTGCTTCACAAGAGTGTAATCGAAGAACTGGTGACAAGTCAAGGGAATGACTTTGGAAAGTTTTCTAGTGTGTGGAGATCAATAGAGTGAAGCTAAAGTAAATGGGCTTAAATAGTTAAACCCTTTTCTTTTGTATAAAAGAGCTTTCATTTCTTTCTAATATTGAATTTAGGTGCGTAAACAAACAGTAGTTGAGCTGGCTCCTTTAATTTTGAGCCAGTCTCAAGCTGCTCGCAATTCACAAACTGCTTATTCAAGAGATCTATTAGAGCTTGTGGACTCTTTAAACTGATTATCCCAGATATATCACATTTTCTTTTCTTTTATACAAATTATTTTAGTTTATAATGAATAACTATCAAATATTTGTTGTATACAAATAGTTGCTAAAATAATTAATATATTAATTAGTTTTATATTTATATTTCAAGCTTTAATTAAGCCGAGCTCAAACAAGCCAATCAAGCTCTATCTTGGCTCATTTACTAATTTAAAAAGCTGAATTTAAGCTGAATTTTGAACCAAACATGAGCTGGCTCGTCAACAGCTTATCCGTTTGACAGCCCTAATTGAATTTGGTGCCGAGACTTAGCACTTGGCACATGATGGACCTCCAAGTTTGTGTTTCTTTTTGTTTTCCTTGCCTCCAATTGCATAGGTCTTCAATGCCTTTTGGTTTCTCATATTAATCCATCCCATGCTTGTGGTGGATGATATCCTTTTTAACATAGATATCTAATTTCTGCAGGTATGACTATTCTGGCTATGGACAATCATCTGGAAAGGTTGGAATTATGTTCTTAGCTGCCTCTTGTTTTGCTTATTTATTTTTAACTTCTCTAAAGTTCACCTTTTCTTATTACTTTTACTGGCAGGCAAGTGAGCAAAATACTTATGCAGATATTGAGGCTGCTTACAGATGCCTTGAGGAGACATATGGAACCCATGAAGAAGATATCATTTTATATGGTCAATCAGTTGGCAGTGGGCCTACTTTGGATTTAGCTACTCGCATGCCTCATTTGAGAGCAGTTGTTCTACATAGTCCCATTTTGTCTGGTCTACGAGTGATGTATCCTGTGAAGCATACATATTGGTTTGACATATACAAGGTTCCCATATCATTCTTTGCTTAGTTTTAAAGAATTTATGCTTTTAGCAGATTAACATGAACTCTTGTTATCTTTGCAGAACATTGAGAAAATTTCACATGTCAAGTGTCCTGTGCTTGTAATTCATGTGAGTACATTATATTGATACCTCTCTTGATTTATTTGAAAGTGTTGCTAAAGCATCATATCACATTTTAAGTTTATTCAGTTAGCCTCAGTATAAATAGTTGCCTATAAATCTTTTATTTCTCTTGGTACTTTGGGTTCTCTGCATTCATTCTTTGTCAGTTGGAGTCATTCTTCTGCTCCCAATGAAATCTATGTTATGGAAGTTTTGCTAAGTTAGTTATTGGATATTGGACTCTTATGAAATGCCATGGTTGTACTATAACTGCATGTTAATGTTGGGTTGGAGTTTCCTAGACAAAGTAGGGGAACCTCATTTCCCTTCCAATTATCTTATATTTATCATTCTTAACATATAGTAGCTATAATTTTGTATTTTTATTTTTTTCCTCTAGTGGTTCTTCATATACTTGTAGAATGGAGCTTGTGTTTGCACCATGCATATATGGTGATTCTCCAGTGGATGATTATATATGAATCATTTGTTTTAAGGATAGAAAACTATTGGCTAGCTTAACTTTCATTATTTATTTCTCATTTCATTCTTCTTTGTCTACAACTTTATGTACTTATCTAAGTCTTAAACTTTGGGGCGAGGGGTGTACATCAAATTTAACTTGGTGTTACCTGTTAGAAAATATTTTTAATACTTATCTTCTTCCATTAGTGTTTTTTTTTTCCAGCATTCAGCAACACTTTCTTTGTTTCTTATGTCCCAAGCATTGTCTAGGTATTCTTCGCACCATTCAATTCACTAAGAAAAAAATCTTGAGTTAGAAATTTCTGCTAGTGGAGTTTTTTGGATTGGTATTTGATTTCTATTTACTTGCGAATTTGAAGTTTACTAGATATGTCATTTAGATGAAGAAAAGAAAAAAGCATACTAATGTTACATTATTTTTATGAGATTGTGATACTCATGACCAAGTGAATGCAACAATTATTTGGTGAATTCATAACTCACTCATGACTCATAAGAGGTGCCTCTTTCCAACCTTCTTTGTATTGAATGTGCCTTCCATTAGAGCTTGATATTGCATTTTATGGAAATGTAGTTGCAGTCACTATTGGGCAATAGAATAGATGAAAGAAAGTTTATTTGTATAGCTGGCACTATAGTTCTTGTATTTACTATTCATACCCTGAATGGTAGAAAAACTTCAATTGTACACATTCAAGTCGTGTTGTATAATTATATTAATCAGTGGGAACTATCCTTTTGGTCATTGAGTCCAAGTTATCAATCACCAAACGATAGGCATGATGTCAGTGTAAGATGGCATTCATTTGAAACTCTTACATCATAAACAAAGGATGTTCGATGTGCATTGACCAGAAGAATGAATAACTGATGTAAAATAACTGCAGTATCTGGAATAAAGAGCCTAGAAAAAAATGCTTCAATATTTGTCCTTTCTGCATCATACAAGAAACCTGATGTTTTTACATGAACTGGCAAATGAAAAATAGGAAATTTCAAATTAAGATTTTCCTTCCAAACATGATATTAACAAGTGTTTATTATCTTTGGTGCAGCATTGGCAACCTATACTTTGAAAAATATTGGAAAGAAAAATGAACTTCTTTATTTTTGGCATAAATAAATAAGCATGCATGCTTCTTTAGGTTGTCTGTGCCTAAAGAATTTCTTCTATAAGAATACTGCTTTCCCAGGAAGTTCTCCCTGTCTTTAGGATTGTGAAGTGTATTTTTTTTTTCAGGGAACTGATGATGATGTTGTGAAATTCTACCATGGGAAGCAGCTTTGGGAACTGTGCAAAGAAAAGTATGAGCCTCTCTGGATTCAGGGAGGGAACCATTGTAACTTGGAACTTTATCCTGACTATATAAGGCATCTAAGAAAATTTATATCAGCCATAGAGAAGTCTCCTGCAATAAAAATTGAATCAGCTGAGAGCTCAGATCTCTCTGAGGCTCCTAGGACAAGCTCTGACTGTTCAGAGTTTCCAAGGAAGAGCACAGACCAGAAGGAGAAGTCTAGGCTTAGCACCGAGAATTCAGAGTTTCCCAGGAAAAGCACTGACCAGAAGGAGAAGTCTAGGCCAAGCACCGATAATTTGGAGTTCCCAAGGAAGAGCACAGAGCAGAAGTCTAGGTCAAGCATTGACCGTAGAGAGAAACATAGGCAAAGCACAGATCGGAGAGAAAAGTCAAGAGCCAGCACTGATAGGAGAGAAAAATCAAGAAGAAGTGTTGATCGTTCTGACAATTCAAAGGATAACATGGACCAGCCAGAGAAACCAAGGAAAAGCTTTGATCGGTCGGATAAAACTTAAATGACTGGCTAAGATTTTCTTCCTTTTTTTCAAATTTTTGTGTTCTGTCATATGTGTATATATATCTCTTGTGTTCTGTGGTTTTTGTGTTGTCTGGTTCTCTCTTGACTGTTGTAATCAAATGGTGGCAGCTTTGGAGATATGGTGAGATCGGTGGGGTTGTGCAATATCGACTGTTTCAAAGACAAAGCTTCCGGGGCCTGAGGTATTCAGAGGTCAGTGCTTGGTTTTGGGTTGTTTTTTCCTTTCTGATTAATATATGGGTTGGGTGGATTGTCTTGGTGATGGAAAATTCGCATCTTCATGTTTATTGGAAAAAATAATACGGTTTAATTTAACGAGCTTTTTGTTGTCAGGCTCATAGAAGGAGAAATTCTCTCTTTTCATTTTTATTCTTCTGTGTCATGCAATCAATCTTGGTGACATGTATGTTACTGTCCATTGAAAGAGATTTGGTATGCATAAAAATCATGTGGGTATCTTATAGCCCCTACATAACTTTACCTTTGAGCTTGGTTATTTGCCTCGTGAGATCAGCTTTCTAACAGAAGCAAAGTAGCAAATGGTATATTAAAATTACTATAAGAAAATTTAGTATAGTGATTCTTTTGTCTGGTTTTGGTGCTGGCAACATACCTGTTTTTGTCTTTGTTTCCTCATGCGAATGGCAAATTATTTGCCATAAATAACAGCATGGATAACTCTAATACTTCCATAAAAGGGTCTGATTGGAAGATCAATGTTGAAAATAATGGAACATGGTGTCTTTCTTGGCGAATAGACTCTGATTTTACTCTATATACTGAATTGTCATTCGTGTTGTTGCTGATTGGAGGAAAGTGCAATTATATTTTGAAATATAAGGAGCAGAATACAAGTTCATTTTGTTCATACCCATTATGGTGGCAGGGTACGCTAATTGTAAGGTGAAATGAATCAAAGGCAATTTCTGAAGAATTGCGTATCTCTTGCATGTAATCTCCTTATGCATAATAGCTTCCAGCTTCTTGCATCTATTACATATAATAGTGGATAGGTTGGGGGCATGGTGCTCCACTATGTTTGCTACTGTGAAGGCATCTGCAATGCTGTATACTGCTACTAGCCCTTACAAGAAGTTATTCTATTAGCTCATCATTGTCATTTTAAATATAAAAGATCTAGGTAGTTTTTAGCAAGTCAGGTAGTGCTGATTGAGAAGCATGACAAAGTTGGTCCTTATTTATTGCACCATTGGCCGTTCAATTCTTGTTTCATTTTGTGACTTGTGGTGCAATTTCAATTCTAATGCTCATTTTACTGGCAAGTGTCTATTGGAAATCTTTGTTTAAATAGTTGTGGCTTATCTTTAGATACAATGTTAAAGAGTTGGACGAGTTCTGAAAATATGATTAAACTTTCAAGTTTTTCGAACATCTTGATATTGTCAGATTTATAAAGGGTTTTAAACCCTCTTTAATAGTTGATATATTCTTTTGATATATATTTTTCTCTTTCCATGAACTTAAAATTATAAAACTTTATGGAACTCTAGCTCTATATATATTTGTCAGCAAAGTTCTTCTCGTGCGACTGCTGCCAATGGATTAGCCTTATTCCGTGCGCTATCCATGTAGTCAGATAACTGTTAGGTGAGCGGCAGGCAAATGATATTTATAATTTATGGCATCCTGCAGTCTGCTATTGGTAGGGGATGCTGTTGAAAAATGGACCAAAAACTTGATCTTTACACTATTCCAGATGGGTCTATTCAATATGTTGTATGTGCTCAGCCAGGCCTGACCCTCTACCTTTTCCAATGTAGTTCTCTGCTTCAAGAGAACTTTTTAGCTTTGCCTGTTTTATGACAAGCATGTGCATGTGCATCTGCATCAACGTTGGGAATCAGAATTACACATAATTTGTGATTTTAATTTTTATAGTGATTGAATGTTTGATTTTAAGTTTCAGTGCTCATTATTTGTAATAACTTTGTCAACTTGTTTTTAGATCCTGTGAATATTTGACAATTAGTATCTTTGATCGAAATCCTTTTTTTTCCTGAGATTTTCACATCCAGAAAGGCAACCCTGATCAGAAGCAGGTAGTATGTATTCCTTGCCAAACTTCACATGCTGCCCATATCAGCCTTGTGTACATGAGAGGATATTCATTTGTTAGAATAACCTGACAACTTGTTCATTGGCTGCATAGCTGCAGCCTAAAAGGCTCAAACCACTGGAAACTACAATAAACGACCGTTCTGCGAGCTTGGCCATGCACTTTTTCTGAAAGTTAAACTGATACTTTCTCAGAAAGTATGATAAATTCAATATATAAAAGATTATAATTTCCAAATTTAAGCAATTCTTGTTAAGTATGCTGATCTCCATTTCTAGTAGTAGAATGCATGTATTGGCATTTGTGAAGACTTTGACACTGTAACAAGACAGCAACAAAAGATGTCTAAATCCCGGTGCAAGTTCGACTCCTGGTTATCTGTGTTCGCGTTATTTTATTTTTGGTAAGCATCATATAGTTTATGAATGAGTCATTGATTGTGTTTTTGAGGGGAAAGTAGTATGTGGATTTTTGCCCCCCATTATTAGTTTTAACTTCAAACAATTATGATTTGATTGAATCATAGTCATCCACAGATTTCTCTCTGCCCAGTGCTGATCTGCAGAGCATTGTCCTGTAAGATATATTCATGCATGTTTTCCTTTGCTGCGCAACGCAAACAAACAATTTTACTGTCCAAAATATAATTTCATGCTGCAACTAATAAAAATCAATGAATGGGACATAATCCCCTCTGATCCATTCTTCCTGATGAGTTATGTAAACAAAATAAAAAAGGGTGCAGCCATTGATTTGGATCCGAGCTTCTATTGACCTCTGCAACTGTTTTCAGAGCTGCATGCACATTGACATGTCATGGGCATGTCATTCATGGTGCAAATTGAGTAGTACTTTACAGGGTGGATGTTGGTGAAATATGGCTTTGGTTAGAATTACATGTCCTGTTAATTGTTTTAGATATTCCTCCAAAACAGAAACTGGCCTTGGAAGGGGAATAATTTATACTCTTCCTATTGAAAAGTGAATGTATCAGAGATTGATGGCTCAGCAATGCCATAGCCCTGAGGATATCAACAATTCGCATTCTTTAAGTAGAAAACAAGAACTTGCTGACATTCACAGAGATGTTTGAGCTACCTAGTATTCTAATGGAAGTAGAATGGACTATTGTAAATTATTTGAGCTCACTCAGACTAACTAGTTACTTGCTAGATCCATGGAAGATGCGGTCATTACACATGACAAGTAAAAATTCCAGTAAGGGAAAAAATGATGAGTTGTTGAATCATGGCTCATTACAAAGATGGCAATCATGATTGGCCACATGCATTATCAATCTACTACCAACATCAACATTACAAATTTGGAATAACTTTTGAATGAGTTTTTTTTTGCAGATAAAAAATAAAAAGTAGATAATAAAAGCCTTTAATGCCCATGGATAGCTTATGACATGATTCTTTCCGGTTCTAAATCGAGGGGCTGCCTATTAGGAGAAATTATACTCCACCATATTGGCTATGTACCATAGTAACAATTCAAAACAAGATAAGCGGCACCATGTTGGCTATGTACTAAAGAAACAATTAGAGACAAGATAAATGCGACAGCAATTTGAGATGTGCGTATGATGAATGATGCCTATAAAAACGAGATAAGGTGATTCCATGATTGCCATGATGCACCGTTGTGTAGTGCATATGGTGGAGTATAAACTGCCGCATGGTACACGTGGTGTAGAATATAAATATAATTTTTTGTCTATCAAGCCATTTGCCATTGTGATAAAAGTAGATATACAATGTATGTACGACACATGTCATGTATACTAATATCTTCAACTTTGAATATGTTTAAAACATTTGCCGCATGCAACATATTTATACTTCCATCTCCATGTCACCAGTAACATCCATCAATATTCTTACCCTACTAGCACTGAAAAAATATCCAATGCTATTGTTTCCTTCCATCCATCCAGCATGATCCTGATCTTTTCAGCTACCTCCGCTAAATTATCCTACAAGCATAAAACTCCACATAAAGTTCCAATTTTGTGCTAGACGCACACCATGCTTCCACGTGTCCAAAGTTTCCGAACATCGATTCGCGGATATTGTGCGAACTGACGTGGCAGCATCCGCGCCTTACAAACCCTGCGAACAGAACCTTCTAGAAAAATAATAAAATATTAAGCACAATTTCACCTCTACCGCATTTGCGGATAGAAATGCTATGTGAGAAATTGATCAACGGACAAGATCTTTTTGTATAACATTAGCAACGGTAGATCAAGCTGTCGCATATTATTTCTTATGCTTGTAATTTGAAATGGTATCTCGCATCCTATCTCGTGCTCGTATTCTAGAATGCTCTCTCTGTCACTTCTCTCCGTGGTCGCCCCCTTAAACCCTCCTCTCTCTCGCGAGGGGTGTTCCCTCCCAAGCCGCTTCTCTCCAAATTGCTAGGGTTTCGATTCCGAACTGTTCCAGAACTCTAGGATTTCGCCGTCGCGACCGCGTCCATGGCGCCCGTATTGAGCCGGAGCCCGGGCACCTCCTCTGTCTCGGCCTTCGGTTTCCCTTCTTCCCCCTTGGTCTCCAATCCTCCGAGAGCTGTGTCGTTTAGAAGTTCGGTTTTGCCTCAATCCCTGCTTGCAAGGAAGGGGTTTCCTTCAGCTGGCTTGAGATGGAAACTGGAGAAGGACAGCCGGATGGTGGTCCGGTGTGAGGCGGCTGTTGCGGATAAGGAAGCGGAGGAGGCTTCTGGCGAGAAGTTTGAGTACCAGGCCGAGGTGCGGTTTCCTTTATCTTCTCAATTTCGGCTTGTTGCTTGTTGTTCTCTAAGTTTTGTTGATGAAAGTTGAGACTTTTTTTGTTATCTTTCGTGAGATTACTCTAGTTTATTAGTTCTTTAGTAATTGTGGATTGGAATGGGTTTCTTACGTTTTTTGAAAGGGTCTTATCCTATTTATATCTTCTGTTGAGCTCTGTTCTTGAAAATTGAAAATTTTCTGTCGTCAAATTAAAAAAGTTGCGGTCTTTTTCTCTCAAAAGGAAAATCCCATTATATCTGTTCATCCTGAGCTTTTGTTATATGTTTGACCTGTTTCTGTTAATTTGATACACACTGTTAGTTTTTCAACAAGCGGTTGGTTCTACTTATGATATTTGCAGGTCAGCCGCCTATTGGATTTGATAGTTCATAGTTTGTACAGCCACAAAGAAGTGTTTCTTCGCGAGCTTGTAAGGTTGGTATTGGTAATTATCCTTAGATGTATTTAGTGTACTTTCAAAAATCTGGCATGACAGACCTGTGGAATCTATGTTTTCATTAATCTGATTTTGCACTTTCATTGCCCCAATATTGTTAATATACTGATATGTATCCTTTGAATCAACTAGTAATAGGCCAGTCAATGGGTATTTCCAATAGTTTGCTCAATTCATGGATTTCAAGAAGCTAGAATACCCTATAAGTTTGAACTGGTTCTTTATATATTTCTTACATTTTGAAAGCATTATTTTACTTGTCAATTTCATTTCTAAAATATGCTTCATAGATGAAATTTGAATATTGCTGGTGATAGAAGGAAATAGTCAAATAAATGATCGTTTCTATGTTTCCTCTCTGCATATGCAAGCAAAATGATGGCTTTAAAGGTTTGAAATGCGGTGTGAATAGTGACAAAAAATAATTCTAGTTATGCATCTTAATCAAAGGGTTTAGAATAATATATTCTTGATGGACAGTTTTCCTGTCTATCTCCTTTTTTCTTATTTTATAGGAATATTATATTGAGTGATTGTGGTGTGCAATTTTTTGTGGATTATAATGGCATGAGGGTTAATTACCACCCACTTGTTAGTTAGCCAAGTGTCAAACTTCTAGTCTGAAAGTCAGCTATCGTTGTATTGATGCTCAAGCCTAGGCAGGAAAGAAAAGTTTATCATCTCATGCAACATATTAGTTAGTGTAAACTCATGTTTGCATATTGTATGTTTAAAAGCTTGTAAGTAGAAATTAATAACAAATCACTTATTATTATGAAACAACAAATAATACCATAAGACATGCTAAAACAAAATAATAAGTATAATGGATTTGTTCGTTGAGTAAAGGTGGGATATCAGCATGTAAGATGTTGCTTGCTTAAACCAAACTGATGCTAAAGGAAGACGTAGATCCATGTATCCAAAATTACCGTAAATAGAAATTCCAGCACAAGGGAGATAAAATATGCATTAACAATGCTCCAACAGACTAATGAACAATGGAGCCTTTTGTTTTTTAAGTAGATTGCCAGTATTCAGAAATTGCCCTATAGATGAAAAGGTGATTGCAGAAGTATGAAAAGACTGCAAAAATAACATTCAAACATAAAACTATGGCTGATGAACAGTTAGAAAGAACTCTTCTGAGGGCATCCAGGTAGATTTGCATGAGCCCAGTAACCAGCACCATTCTTTTCACACACATTTTCTTCTAATGTGATCAGGCACCTCTGCAAAATCCTAAAATCTTTATTAGAAACAACACCACTGGCTGGATCCTTGTGGCATTATTCACGAACAAAAAATTAGCATTTCACCAGTTTGTAGGATTCAAAAGGTGACATTTGTTATTCTCCTTGATTTGGTGACGGCATTGTTTTTGTCATGTAGGCCTTGAGCTTGTGGGACATGCCCACCATTTTTTGAAAACCACAATAGGCATAATGTTGATGACAGTATTCTCTAAATTCTAAACCTGCCGAGGCATCTACCTTTTTTCAAAAAGGACTGGCTTGAAACTTCTATTATCTGTGTTCTAATATTGCAGGCAAAGGTTGCAGTTTGAAGACAGGTGGGCCCCTTATTTTCATGCTTATATTTTCAATGTTTACATGCTCATAATGTTTTCATATGGATGAATAACTCCCAATGCAGATAATAATTTAATACCTTGTTCAAGTTCAGGAAATACTGCTCCTAGGACCGGACAATCAGTTTATCCTATATAGGACATATCTGATTGTACTTTATTTTCATGTGATGATAATTTTTTCTTTTATAGGTCCTACGTAAAATATTTTGTGTGCTGTTTAATGCTACTGCTGATTGATGTCATCTTTTTCAGTAATGCAAGTGATGCACTGGATAAGCTGAGATTTTTAAGTGTGACTGATCCTTCTTTACTTGGTGATGGTGGTGAGTTGGAGATACGCATTAAGCCCGATCCAGACAATGGGACAATTACAATCAGGTAGGATAGTAAACACCCTTGGTTTCCTTTTCTTCTAATTCTACAGTACATAATAAAAGGTTTGAAATTGCAGTGATACTGGCATTGGAATGACCAAAGAAGAGCTTATCGATTGTCTTGGGACGATTGCGCAGAGTGGAACTTCCAACTTCTTAAAGGCTCTCAAGGTTCAATTTTATTCTTTATGATATCTGACTTAATAATATAACATTAATATTGTACTGTATGGCTTATTTGTTAATGTGTAACGGGTAAATCTAGCTGGCTTTTGCATCAATCTTTAGATCACTAATGTAAGATCTTTATATATATAGGAGAACAAGGATGTTGGGGCAGACAATGGTTTAATTGGTCAATTTGGTGTTGGATTCTATTCAGCTTTCCTGGTTGCAGACAAGGTTTGGAACTGGTCCTTGTTGAATAATATTTAACTTGCAGTTGCTAGTGCTTAAATTCACATCAGATGCATTTTCTTACCCTTTTTTTTCGCTATCATTTTTGTGAAGTTGCTAAAACAATGGCCTTTTATTTTTTGAAATGCAAAACCATTCTGAAATAGGTTGTTGTATCAACAAAGAACCCTAGGTCAGATAAGCAGTATGTCTGGGAAGCAGTGGCTGACAGTAGCTCATATGTGATACGAGAAGAGACCGATCCTGAGAAGTTACTAAAGCGCGGAACACAAGTTACCCTCCATCTAAGAGTATGAACTCTACCAGCCTTTTATATGTGTTATGCAGATCTACTCAGTAGGGCTCTTATCATTTTGTTACTTCATCAGCCAGATGATAAGTTTGAGTTCGCAGAGCCCACGAAGATCCAGGGATTAGTTAAGAACTACTCACAGTTTGTGTCCTTCCCCATATACACTTGGCTGGAGAAATCAAGAACTGTAGAGGTGAGAATGTAGTTTGGGCATGCCAATTCTTCTGTTGATCTCTCTTTTAGAAAATCTTTATCCATGAGCATCTTTCAATTTTTTTTCTTTTTATATTTCTTGATAGGTGGAAGAAGAGGAACCTCCAAAAGAGGGTGAAGAAGAAAAACCAGAGGTAACTAGTGTTTTTGATGGTTGGCAGCTCGTGGTAAAGTGCTTTCATATAATGAGGCTGACTTATTTCCTGCTTGTCGGCAGGGTGAAAAGAAGAGCAAGAAGAAAACTGTTACTGAGAAGTATTGGGACTGGGAATTGGCAAATGAAACAAAGCCTATATGGGTAAGTTTTGAGTACAATGCTCCAAAACATTCAATGAGAATCTACAATGTCTTAGACAACTTTTTCCCTTAATCTACAATGAGACATATTCTATCAATTTCTGGCTTTCTGATGACTTGATCTCTTGATCCAAATTTGTCTCTCTGCTGATGTGTCACCTAAATTAGCAAAGACTAAAGCTGGTTTATTTTTCTATTTGCCGTTTCCAGATGCGAAATCCAAAAGAAGTTCAGAAAGATGAATACAATGAATTCTATAAGAAGACATTCAATGAGTTCTTGGATCCTCTTGCACACACTCACTTCACCACAGAGGTGAGCAGTTCTGAAAGTTTACTAGGCTGATTTATAAAAGCAGCTAGGCAATTCATTTTCTTGGTGATTTTTGTGAAGTTGACTCAATTCATTACATAACAGGGGGAGGTGGAATTCAGGAGTGTTCTTTACATACCAGGAATGGCGCCTCTTAACAATGAAGACATAATAAATCCTAAGACAAAGAATATTCGCTTATATGTCAAACGTGTATTTATTTCAGATGATTTTGATGGTGAACTGGTATGTAGCTCCATATTAAAATTCAAGGTTGAGTAGATACATTGTTAGTTTGATCATTGATTTTGTCCATATACGTGCACATTAGTTCATGATCTGCATGTTCGAATCTGAGTTGAATTAGTTGCTGAATTAGTATTCCAATTTCAGTTCCCTCGATACTTGAGCTTTGTGAAGGGTGTAGTGGATTCGAATGATCTTCCTCTCAACGTTTCTCGCGAAATTCTTCAAGAAAGTCGAATTGTAAGTCATCTGATATTTAGATGTAGACACTGTAAAACTTAGTTTATTTAGTATGCACACCATATATATTAGTTTATTTGGCTGTCTTAGTATTAATTTAACCAATGTCTGGATGCATGGTTGATAAATATGTGTTTAGGCTTTTGATGTATTTTAATTTGCATTCATCTTGACAACTCTTTTAAATGTATATTTTATATTGACAGGTGAGAATTATGCGGAAAAGGCTTGTGAGAAAAACATTTGATATGATCCAAGAAATATCTGAAAGTGAAAACAAGGAGGTGAGAAGTGTCTTAATTGGACTTTCTCTTCTCTTCCCCTCTCTCTCTCTCTCTCTCTCTCTCTCTCTCTCTATCTATCTATCTATCTATCTATCTATCTATCTATCTCTCTGTGAGCAAATCCTATTCTCTTTTGGAAGAATGAAGGTAGGCTTTCATCATACTATATGAGACTAATGTTAAAACTAACTATTAATCTTTTGCAGGATTACAAGAAGTTCTGGGAGAATTTTGGAAAGCTTATCAAACTTGGATGTATTGAGGACTCAGGAAATCACAAGCGCATTGCTCCTTTGTTGCGCTTCTATTCTTCTAAAAATGAGGAAGATATGATAAGCCTTGATCAGTATGTTGAGAACATGCCTGAGAACCAGAAGGCTATCTATTACTTGGCCGCAGACAGTTTGAAAAGTGCGAAAACTGCTCCATTTTTAGAGAAGCTAGTCGAGAAAGATATTGAAGTAAGCACCCAGATGGATTTCCACTGAGCAACTATTGTTAAATTGCTTTGTTTGAGTTATGATTCCCTGTTGCGTTTTTCTGCTTCCTTAGGTTCTATATCTGGTAGAGCCAATTGATGAGGTTGGTATTCAGAACCTGCAGACCTACAAAGAGAAAAAGTTTGTCGATATCAGTAAGGAAGATCTAGAATTGGGTGAGTGTTCTGAAATGACTTACAAATGATCAGTTGGAGCATTCAGCTCGCATCCTCTCTTTTAATGTTATCAAGTTTCTGAATGTGCATCTGATGATGATTTGAATTTTGATTTAGGTGATGAGGATGACGTGAAAGAAAGAGAAAACAAACAGGAGTACAATCTTTTATGTGACTGGATAAAGCAACAGCTAGGTGATAAGGTTGCTAAAGTCCAAGTCTCAAAGCGGCTCAGTTCTTCACCATGTGTTCTTGTTTCTGGCAAATTTGGATGGTCTGCAAACATGGAACGGTATACTCAAAAGTTCAAATTGCTTAATCTTCATTTGAGAAACTAATGTAATCATGTAGTAATTCTATGTTTTGATACGTTCACGTTTCTAAGCTTGCTTTTCTAATTTATGATATATACATGTGGTTCATAGGCTCATGAAAGCTCAAACTCTTGGTGACACATCAAGCTTAGAATTCATGAGAGGAAGAAGAATCTTAGAAATCAATCCAGATCATCCGATCATCAAAGACTTGAACGTAAGATTGTTTGACTAATTTTTTTTTGCTTGTTGAATATTTCAGCAGTTTGTTGGCCTAGTTACACACACAACAGCGTAAAATCTTATGTGCTACATGGGGTGGGTGCTTTTTCGATGAATGTATGGTCAGGGAGGCAGATATTTGTTCTAAATATGTTTGCCGTCAGCTGAAGTTTTGTCTATACTGTGTCCTGCTTGAAACTCTTCGCCGTTTGTTCTAACATAGACTATCTGCAGGCTGCCTGCAAGAATGACCCAAGCAGTGATGAAGCTAAGAGAGCCATTGATTTATTGTATGATACTGCCTTAATCTCCAGTGGATACACTGTAAGTCAATCAAATCCCTTAACCAACCTTATGTTTCCACAGCAGATTGTGTTGACCCATCTTCCTTGTACTTGTTTCTCTTCCTCCAGCCCGACAGCCCAGCTGAGTTGGGGGGAAAGATTTATGAGATGATGGCAATTGCCCTTGGTGGAAGATGGGGTAGACTGGAATCTGAAGCAGCAACAGAAGAAGCTGATGCCGAAGCAAGTGCTGAATCAGGATCTGGTGAAAATACTGAGGCAGAGGTGGTTGAACCTTCGGAGGTGCGGACTGAGGGAGATCCATGGAAGGATTGATTATTTTTCCATAGGGTAATCATCTTGTGGTATCAACTTTTTACAAATGTGTGGGGCAGAGGGAATTTTGTTGCCCGAAGTCTAGGTCATTGAGTTGAAATGCGACTGTACACAAGAACCTGCTGGCACTCTCATTGGTCTTTGCTCTTCTAATTTTGAAGGCTTTTGTATGTTAATAGTAATTGTCATTTATAAACAGTAAGAAAAAGATGAAGAGAAGTTACTTATGTCAGTTCTGAAATTATGGTCTTCCAAATCTTTCTGGTAGGACTAATTGTGTGCAGTAGAAACAGAGGGCTCTGCATCTTTGATCTCTTGCACTGTTGCATTCGAATCACCCCATTGGAAATTTTTAGGGTGCAGATATTCATTCTTCTATGGCTAAATTTGCATCCTCTCCAGTTCAGGAGAATTGGAGAGATGGATCATGGTTCTGTCTCTACTGCAGGAATTGACTGAATTGGTCCATATGGTAATGGGACAATGCGTCATCACTCAAATGACATCCATCTTGTAATATGGTCATGGTTTTATAACCATATATAAAGGATGCGAGTAAGAAGATCCTTTGTGGTCCCACTCTTTTTCTTCTTTTTTTCTGATATATGAATTTGCAGAAATATAAGTTGTTATTGCATATATTTGCTTATAAAATGGGTTTTTTCTGCATGTATGTCTTTATGAATTCTTTTCTTTACATGTCTATCCATGCTATCGAAGGGAGCTATTTGGAATGGTAATGATTGGAATATCCTTTATGGTAGGCGTACAAAAAGAATGAATTCTAAATGTTTACATATGAATAGCAACCTTTTAAGTGTACAAATAGAAATAATTTGGAATGACACATAATTTTTGAGGATATGTATACAATTTGGAATGGATATAGGGATATACATGTCTGAGAAGATTTCAGTAAAATAAGAAGTAAAGCAAGCAATATGATACTGAAAGCAAACCACCCAATTAATAACCTTGAGCATAAGAAAATCCATTAAGTTCACTGCCATGGTAAGGCTGAGATAAGGAGCAGATCTGATACCTAAAGGATACAGTGAAACCTGGGTATGCACCAAAGCCCTAAGATGATTGCAACCAGATAACCAATAACCTCTGAATTGTTATGGCCCAAATAATGCATTGTGATAGAACCCCTCAAAGCAAAGGCAATTATGGTTGAATTCCCTGATGTTGTGCTCTAGTCTTATTCTTCTCAGTTTTAGGTCCTATACTCTGAAAGTTTTCTTGATAAATATTATTTTATTTTTTATTCAGCATTTAATCTTGATGTTAACCTTATAATCATACAAACTTACTTAATTAGCCTTGGCGTGATGTATGCTCGCTCTGTTTAATTTTCAGAATTTTTGGTTCTTTTAGGTAACAACTGCATGTTCAGACCGGACTATATGCAAAAAAGAGTTGACCTCAACTAGAACAGGTCTAATCATGAACTTGGATACAATCCCATTCATAACTTGGATATAAACAAACGCATCCGCCTGCATATAGAGAAACTCATCCAAAACAGAATCCTAATTTTAACATTTGGTTATGAAGAAACACATATAGCTGCAATTATATCAATAACTTTCCTTGACATATATTATATAAATCTATCAATAACACTTTATGTAAAGCAAAGCATGTTATAACTCATCAAGAATAGGATTGATTCATAACTTGCATACAAAGAAACTTATCTAGAACTCCATATAAACAAAACCAAGAATTCTAAATCTAGATATAGAGCTAAGAGAGGTTCATAAAAACTTGTTAATGTTGATCAACATATAAAGTCTTTAGTATCCAAAGGATGAATTCAAAATACATTGTCACAATTACAAGTCATCTTTCATATGATCCTGGCTGACAGAGATACATGATTACAACCCCAAATGAAAAACATGAGCATATTGAGAATGATAAAATCTCCACCACTCCAGTAGAACATGTAACCAAACCTATAATTAGCAAAAAAAAATATTGAGACTGAGAATTAACTCTATATCAACTAACAAATTAGATTGGATTGTAAATCACACGAAGAAGGCACAAACCAAATGTTGTTGACTACCTACTAGATTGAATGACAAAATTTCATGAGAAAAATGTACAAAGACGACTATAATTGACAAAAAAGGTTAAATAACATTATTGGTACTCACGAGTTGATGTGCCATGAAAATAAAAGTATTATCAGCATAGACTAAACATTATGCTTATTGATTAGAATTGAGTTAGTTGCTATGTACTTTAGATAAAATTATTTATTATCTCTTATATGATGTCAAATTTCAGATGCCTTGATATACTAGCTTCACAATCTACATATCCCTAAATTAATAGTGTTTTTTACATGTATACCTTTCTAAATATGTAAAATTGCATGAACACAGTCACAAAGTTGCCTAATAAATACTTTTTTTTTGCATGTATACCTTAGAGGGCGAAAAGTCAACTTACTTAGAGGGGAAAAAAGTCAACTTACTCTTATAATTTATTTTTAATTAAATAAATGCTAGTTTAACTATTGTCATCAAGAAAATTGTGACATTGAGTGTATAAACACAAACATATTTTATGAGCGTATGTATACAAAAAGTGACTTTGTGAGGATATTCATTCAAATTTATATATTAAGTGGGCTATACAACCTTTTATGATTTTTTTTCTCGGGGGGGATAGTTTCGTTGAGTCCACAGAATTTACTATCGCCATTTTTTATCCTCTATTAATTAGTGAAAACATTTAAGTACTTTTACTAGAAGATATCAAATGCAAGAATTAGGGTATTCTTGCTTTTGATGGAAGATGGATACTATGCTATCAGTATAATATCATCAAGAGATGGAATAAGAAAAATATCCATCCCATATTGTTTCATCTTATCCTGAAATTAAATATATATATTGTAACAACAAAGTCTTATCTCAAAAATACCTCCCTTGTTTCCAAAGTAGGCCTGGGTTTGGTACCAAGCATGTTGACTAAGGAGAATTTCTTATTCATCATGTCTCACCTAACCAAGAACCAGCCACTTGCCATGTATAAGAACTAGCATGTACCCTGCACTTTGCACGAGCACAAAAGTTATAAATAGGCTATTTAGACGCATCATTGAACATATTTAGATACCATCTATACAAAGAAATGAAACTATTGTTTATATAGTTTGCTTAGTTTAGAGAATATAGTAGAATTTAAGCAAGGGAAATAAAAGGAATGCAATATTAAAAAAAAGTTGAAACAAAATATTGAAGTAAATGTTCAAGATATGCATGGAATATGAACTTGGTAAAGCTTCTTGAAACAATTGCACATCTTATTGTTTCAGAAAATTATCAGGGTTAAATTTGGTATTATCTTTTACAATTAACACCCTAAGATTATGATTAATGTACAAAAAATTGGGTTTACACACTTTTTTTTGAAGATTAAGGATTATGGCATTAGTCTTTGTCATTTATTGCGGTGTAAATCATTTCCAACAAAGTCAAGCATCTCTTATTGGCAGCCAAAACATAGAATAATAAAATATCTTACATCGAGAGTATAAGTTATAAAAGTTTGTATAATTATACAATAGAAATTTGTGGCCTGAATTTTTATCACTGTAACTTTTTTAGTTTACATAAATTGAAAACTGTAAATACAATGCATGTGCCATCATATTGGCATTCTATAGAAACACATACAATATAAGATTTACGTAAGCAATTCCTAAGGAGCTTATAAATGGAGTATGGCTTTAAGAAAAAAAAGGGATCACCAACTGGATTATCAATGCATACAAAAACCCAAAGACAACAATAAAGAAAAAATATAACACAAAAAGTTGAACTACTAATTTGAGTGATTTGGTTTTGGGTTCTTTCATTTGCACATTCCCCTTCTCGTGTGGCAAACATGCTAAGTTCCAAAAAATATTAGTCTAAAATTAGATAAATTTTATAAAGATAAAAGATATATATATATATATATATATATATATATATATATATATATATATATATATATATATATATATATATATATATATATATATATGCAAAGTTAATAATAGTCATTTATGATTAAAAAAAATGAGTAGGTAAATAGAATACCTAATTACGAACGAAGTATGAGCATCTTCAAACTTATGATTGTGTATGACACTTTTAAGATATGTTCAATACCACCCATACCTAACAAAAGAATCTGCCAAGTTGATGGCTATTGAGTAGTTGCCGATCAAAAACAGATGGTGACACTAACATCACAAAGCACAACTCGGTTATTAGGTAGGGTGATATTGAACCTATCCTTAAGAGTGTTAAGAGAATAGTTGATTTAGATTTTCGTTCTAATCATGCGTCTTTTGTTTATTGCAAAATCCTTCGAATGTTATGTATTTATAGGCGCTTACGATCTATCTATCAAATTATGGATTAATGCATATTTTGCAGTATATCTTAACAAGATATCGTATTTTTGAAACATTAAATACTTGTATGCAAAAGAAGGAAATTTTAGATACACTTGGATATCGGTGATTTTGTATCTTCATAAAAGATTTTCATGTTATCCTAGTATCGTCGGTTTTAGAATTTTTTCATTAATGCGTGCAATTGTTAATCCCTTGAATCTACTATATCTTATTGGATATGCTTGTTAAATATGTAAATCTCAAGAATATCTGCAAATGTCTAAAGTGATTATAAAAGCATTTAGGCTTAAGCAGAAAACGCATATAAAGAAGCAAAATTTCATGTCATAATTGCATTGAACTAATATCTCAGCATTTCTTAAGATAAGTACATAAGGTAAAATAAATTACTGAAATAGTATAGAAAACACATTATTCGTCAAAACTTGGGAGCTATGAATCAATTAGGTGTAGTCTAGTTAGGTCCGAGCATAATATTAGGAGCTCACAAGTTTCCTTTGGCCTAAACTTTTAAGGTTGGATGGATCAACTTTAAATGTGCAAGCCTTTCAACCCAAGTGAATTACGAAAATATCATATATTGAACATAAAAAATAGAGCCACCAAATTGTTTCGTTTCAATGTTTTTGGACAAATTGACATTTTCACTAACAAATGACCATCAATTGTACATGCAAAGCACATGAGAGACTGCAATTTGAGACGTGGTTGGGCGTGCTCTCTTCAAGTGATACACCGAGAATTTTTTGGAAATAAAAAAGAAAAGAGATGAATGCTTGTTGTAGAATCCAATCTGTCTTATTTGCATTATATATAAAGACGAGATGTAGATTAAGAGCATATTTATATCATAGTCTCACCATGTTATACAATTGAGTCAAGACCACTACAACAAAAAAGCCGTTTGCCGACTTTAAATTGCCGACGCTAGATAAAAGCGTCGGCAATTTTTTTTCTTGCAACAGTAAATGCCGACGCTTTGAGAAAGCGTCGGTAAAAAATCTTCCGCCGACGCTTTTTATGGAATCACCGACGCTTATAAGCGTCGGCATAAGGGAGAAATGCGACGACGCTTATAAGCGTCGTCGGACTTCATATCTCCCACGACAAAACTCGATCGACCCTCTCCCTCCGCCGCCTTAAATCCCTTATCCCTAGCTAGCTCACGCCGACCGACTCCCCCCTCCCTCCGCCGATCTCAGCCATTCCCCTCCTTCGAGCGACCCCAAATCGCGTTCCTCCGCCGCATCTCCTTCCCCTCCTCCCCCTCTCCGTTGGCCTCCTCTCTGTGGATATCTCCCGCCTCTCGCATCTCTCCTCCGCGGCGTTTGAAGTTTGGAGCCGGCAAGGACAGGGACAAGGCCAGGTTTGGGATCTTCTTCTCTTGCTTCAATCTTTAAATTCTAGATGTTCTGGATCTTTAAATCCGTGCTCGCTTCTCGTCACCACACGTCCTCCGTCGTTGCTCCCGTGTCTATCTTTCCTTTCTTTCCCCACCTCTCGCCCGCTCTGTCGATCTTGATCGCAATCTCGACAGAAAGAAGGAGAAAATGGTGATGTTTACGGTGACTCGGAAGGAGACGTCTCCTTTTGAGGGGCAGAAGCCCGGGACTTCGGGCCTCAGAAAGAAGGTAATGATCGCCTATCGTAGATCTAGGGTTTCTTTGTTCATTTTTCTTTTTCCCTTGTAGATCTTGAGTCCTAACATAGGTGTTAGGAGCTCACAGCCTAACACATCTGCAAGCATCCCCATGCTTGTGCAATATTTTGGCTTGAACACGTGCCCAATGTTGTCAATCTGGGATAGGCATTGAATTGATAGGTTTATGTCCAGTCCAAAATGTTCTAATTGTCTGCTCCATTTTAGTTGAATTAAACAATGCTTTTTGAAGTACATTGTAAACGTAAATTGATAGTATGAATGTAATTTGACAATATGAATGTTTAGATAAATATGTTTGATTTTGTGTATATCTCGCTTAGTTGTGTGGCTTTGATTTTGTAAACAGGGTTTAGAAATTTGGTGCCTCCCTTTTCAGGAATGGCCTGAAGAAGATTATCCACCATATGCAAATGGTCCTGGCTATGTTGTGTCTTCTGATATTTCAAGCTTTATTGTATCAGAGTTTGAGAAACAAAAATTGAGGGTACGCCTTTTTCTTTTTTTTTAATCTTCTTATGCTTTGAACATTCTGGAACAGTTAATTTCTTTAGACATGTTTAGGACTGCTTGAAACCAAATCTTACGTGCGTGCATGATGTTTTTCATCTTTGAAATGATCTTTGTGATGGCTGTCTGAAATCAAAAGACAGTCTCCCATGTTTTTGTGGATTTCTTTACTATTTAATCTGTTAAATAGTAGATTGGATCTAAAGGGTTGTGCTGTCTTGAATCTTTAAGAAATTATTTTGCTGATAAAATTTGTTTTTTCAAGTGTAAATGATGATACTGTTTTTTTAATTCTATGACAGGTAAAATTTCCTCTTAACATTCTGTCACTATAATCTGTAAATGAAACTTAGTGGGAAATGGATTACTGTTGGCTCCCACCTTCAAACTAAACTCATGGTATATTAAAAGTTCTTCATGTGTCAGGAACCCAGGCTGCTGTCCATATGACGCTTTGATTTTCTGATATATGTTAAACAGAAACAAACCAGCTCACGTTCTTTGGAGGTTTGGTTTATGTCCACTTCGTTTTACTCGTTATGAAACTTGGAAACTAATGGCTACTTTCCTTACGACGAAGGAGAATAAAGGAAGATGAACTTTCACTATTCAACCAAATAGTGATAAAAATTCCAACATCTCAAGAAGTTGGCTGATGAATAACTTGATGGTCATATGCTCAAACTTATAAACCTGCTTCTATAGAAGCTTTTTTTTTAAGGTACATCTATATAGAAGCTTTCAGATCTGCAAATACTGCAAATAACTTTATCAGATTACCTGATTATAAGAGCATTGACATAAATTATCAGCCTGATTAGATCATTATCAGAAGAAAGAATCACAAATCGTGTTCCAAAGCTTTATCATGGCTGTCTGCTAGATTCTGCAGCGATAAATTCAGGTATTTGGTTCGTTCCAGGGTGAGAAATGCAGGCATTTGTTGCTTCTGTTGTTGTATCAGTTACTAGTCACTGACAAGAACCTACTACAAATGAAGACACTCAGGATATGGATGTTTACTGCTTTCTGTTTCTCCCTAGCTAACCAGAATAGAACTGCAATTGAAACATTGATGCTACGCGCTGAACCAGTAGATTGGCTTAGTTTGTACCCTTTGAAAGACCGGCTTTTTTTTTCATTTGGTTAAAAAAACTGTAATGTGTAGTATTTTTAAACAGGGTTCAGAAATTTCAAAAATTATTTTTAAAAAAAATTAATATTCTAGCGACGCTTTAAAGCGTCGCTAAAATTTCGACCAGAAATCAATTAGCGACGCTTTAAAGCGTCGCTAAATTGTCGACCAGAAATCAATTAGCGACGCTTTAAGGCGTCGCTAAAATGTCGACCAGAAATCAATTAGCGACGCTTTAAAGCGTCGTTATCTACCGACGCTTTAAAGCGTCGTTACATTACAGCTAGCGACGCTTTAAAGCGTCGCTAAGTTTGAAATTGCCGACGCTAAAAAGCGTCGGGAAAGTCTTCGACGCTTTTCGATGCGTCGGAAAACATTTTATCCACTGTAGCATAGGCGACGCTTTGCCGACGCTTACGAAAGCGTCGGGATGGTTTTTAGCGACGCTTAAAAGCGTCGTTAAAGGCCAAAAAAATGCGTCACTAATGACCATTATTCTTGTAGTGGACCTAAGAGGAATACTTAATAGTGAATACATGCACTTCAACGACAAGTCAATATCTTTTACCAAAAATAGGGGACCAAATATGCATATCTTGCCAAGAGTTGGATGCAATCCTACCCATTTCCTATCCCATAGAGATTGTTGTTTGTAAATATTCTTTTATAGCCTGATTTATATAATGTTTAAAATTACACTTTTGGGTATTGCTTAATGTTTACCGGATTACCATATTTTGTGCCTAAGGCAGCAGACAGTGTAATGGGTTACTCTTCCCAAAAAATACCTCTCAAAATGATAGTCATGGTGGTATTTAAGCTTAGATCACAATACAATTATTTAAATTGTTTTTAGTTTAATCAGCCAGTTCCTTTTGAGTATTAGGTTTTTTTATGACATGTAAATAAATTATTTAAATCTAATGGCTAACAAAATATTATTATGTTTCAAGAAAACTGGTGCATTATTTTATGCTATAAAGTATTATTTTTTATTACATGCATCTAACCAACTTATTCTATATAAGGGTGGTATTTTATGATCTGACCCGTCGACCCGATATGTGAACGACCCACTTTAAGAAGATCTGAGTTTGACATAAACGGATTTGGTTCGTAAATACGTCAACCTATTTAAATCTGTTTATTAAATGTGTTAGGTTCAAGCTTAAACTTTTGACCCATTTTTACCTATCTAATCGTTTATGACATGACCCGTTTCAACTATCTATAACTTATTTGAAACCCTCTTAACATGTTTCTAATTTGTTTAATCCGATCCATTTAACCTGTTTAAATCTATTTAACTCGTCTTACCCGTTCAACATGTTTAATAAATGGATTATGTGGGTTGGGTCGGATTACCTGTTTGATAAATAGGTTGGATTCAGATTTAAAATTTTGACTTATTTAATAAACAAGTCGAGTTTGGGTGATAAATTTTTGAGCCGACCCTCATCCAACCTGATCCGACCCGATTGCCACCCCTAATTCTATAACAGCCACTATTTCTTTTACATACTGATTACTATAACAAGTTAATACCTAAGTATCAACCAAAGTAATTCATATATGGCAATTTTGCACTCAAGCTAAAGCTTCCGGTTGCTTTTTATTCTCCAAGGCCAACCAAAACTAGGTGACCAAATAAGGAGCGCCAAACTAGTAGGTAGTTGTTTCAAGGAAAAGCTTTCCTCTTCAATTACTGGTGCTCTTGATTGCTTATATTCTCGTGTAATATAGACAAACAACATCACTGAAAGAACAAAATAGTTTTTTTTTAATTATTATAAAATAGCCATTATATTTATAGTTGAATGTTATTTTGTAGTTCTGCTGTTTGTATATACATGCATATATTTACATAACAGAATAGATTGCTTTTCAAAAAATAATTTTTATATTAAAAATTCATTCAATTATTGATTTTGCAAGAAAAGCTCTAATTCATTTTTCTCACCAACAATGTTTTCTTTGAATCCAAGTACAAGCCCAACTATAATCCAAACAAATATCTACGAGATATTCAAGATATGTATATCAAATTTTCAATTAACATGAATTGAATATCATGAATTGTGTCTCATCCATATTATACCTAATTTTAGGGGTATAAATATCCAAGAACTATTAAATGCACATCATTTTGTAAAAACTAAATTAGCTTGATATTTTATTGCAAAATCAATAATTAAGTGGATACTTTATATACAAACATTTCACTTTCAAAAATCAAAACACTAAAATAGACGTTGCAGCAGTAGGAATGGTAATAGATTGGGTATAGATCAGGTAGGCTATTATTTGTACCCATTATGTATTCACTTTGGAGCGGAGCAAGGCAGTAAAGTTAGACGAGACGAGCTGGGCGGATTGAAACAAATAAAGCTGCAAAAATCAATTTTTGCATATGAATCAAATAAATAATAAAATATAAAAAAATAAGTCATAGTATTTCATATGATATTAAACAAAATACGAGTCAAAGATGTAAAACATAATAAACCAAATTTCCAATAATAATAATAGAAACATAATAAATAGAAATATTATTCTTTAATAAGCCGAATATTTTTAAACTAAGAAAAGTTATCAACTGAAAAAAAAAAAAAATGTTAACTCGTATCATAGCATGCAATCTTTTATATGTTCAACTTTTTTATGAGTGGAGTGACTAGTGCAAAGAGCCAAGAGATGATTTATAACAAATTATATATATCTGGATTGGATTTGGGGTATGTTATGGCTGCATCTGCTCCAAATCCGCCGTGGGCCGGACAAAACCCATTTGGGTCCGGCGGAGGTGGATCGTGGACATCTCGGATATGTCCAACGGGCCGAATCTGAGGACTGCACGGGGTCCATTCGTCTCGACGGCTGTAGAAGGGTCGCTCCAAGAATCCCTAACGGCTGATTTATTTCATTTTTCTTTCATTCGAAACAGCGCCTCCTGAAGGTCAATAAACTCTCTCTCTCCCTCTCTTCCTCCCCTCTTCTTATCCTGTCCCAAACTCCGACCATTTCGCCCTCCTCCCGCAGTCATGCTCTGCAACTGATGCCGCCCCAAAACCCGAACCCTAACCCTAGAAATCTCCAGGTACCGAGAAACACCACCTCGCACTCACGCTCCTCTTCCACTCGAAACTACAGCTAATACTCTGTATGTTTTTTTTTTTTTTTTAATTTCTTTTTGGTTGTAGTTTCCGCGACTTTCGCCTTCGGGTCGAGTTGCAGAGATCTCTCATGGCGCTTCAGTTCCGTAAGCTCGTATTGTCTAGCTTCTTGCGAAGAAACTTCTGTAGTTTGTCCCGGCTTTCTCCAGCCATGGTAAATTTCACTTCCCCACGCTCTTTCTTTTGTCTGTCCTCTTCTTTTTATAGTCAAAACCATCAAGAATATGTTTTTTATTGGATAGTTTTGGTTTAGAAAGTGAATGGCGGGGTAAAGTTCTGTTCTTGGTTATAATATGGACTCAATGAAACCCTTCCGTCGTGGGGTTTCTTGGGTGCTGAGTGGAGGCATTGGTGCATGCCAGCAGTATTTCATTGTTTCTTAGTTACTGGGGTGTTCCAGTTGGTGCATCATTTTGGAATATGATGGTTGGTGTTTCCGCCCATGCTCTGTTTGATGTATCGCCTCACCTACTTTTGATGTGCAGTCTTGATTGTTAACTGTGATTATAGTTCCAGACAAGCAAATATGACCATCTCCATTCCGCTATTTCTGAAGTTTTTCGTTTTCTTGGTTTTTTGTGCAGCTTCAATATAGGGCAGTGCAGAATTTTCCATGCAGCTGCCTGCCGCACTCATCACTTGGCTCTGGGGGGAGATATGTCAAGAACTATTCGTTGAACCTGAAAGATGCGAAGGTTACCATTAGACAATGTCCACACTTTAAATTTAGAACCCTTTGTTCTGCAAGACACGGCGGCAATCTAACTTCAGGAAGTTTTGAAGTTAGCAGTAGTTCTAGATTGAATTCTTTAGCTCATGAGCTTATTAGTAGAAGGTTATTTTCATCTAGGAGTAAAAGGGTAAAGTCCAAGGAGGGTGGTGATCACACAGTAGTGGAAGATAATAAGAGTGGAGATGGTAGTTCTGCAGTTAAAGTGCATCGTGGATCAAAGAAGCGAGAAAAATCATTTGGAGCTTGTAATAACAATAATGGAGAAATAAATGCTGCAGTTGACAGCCCCTCTAGAAAGGGTGCTGCAAAGACTACCAAGGCAGCTAATAGTGCTGCAGATGCTGCTAAGAGTGAAGAGCAGGCAATTCAAGATGTTAAGGAAAAGAAAGGAGCAACCAAGAAAAATAGCAAGACACAAACTGCTAAAGCTCTAGTTAAAAAGAATCGGAAGCGTACTAGTAAGAACCAAGATGCAGAACTTTCTGCAAGTAGTACTGCTGCAGAGCCAAAAGGTGTAAGAAAAACATCCGAGGCAAGGAAAGCAGGTGCTACTGGTGCATTACATGAAGCCAAAATTAGCAGAGAGAATTCTCCAGTTGGAAGAGCGGAAAATGGAAGAAGGCAGTTGAGGCCTCTTTATCCTCCTTGTGGTAAGTCAGTTGTGGTGGTGGAGTCAGTCACTAAAGCCAAAGTCATCCAGAATTATCTTGGGGACATGTTTGAAGTGCTGCCTAGCTATGGTCATGTGAGGGACTTGGCTGGGAGGTCAAGATCTGTACGGCCTGATGATGACTTCAGCATGGTCTGGGAGGTGCCTGCTGCTGCCTGGACTCATCTCAAGAGCATTAAGGTAGCACTAAGCGGGTATGATTCTTTGTATATTTTTCCAGATGCAATATAATACTGAAAAATGCTTCTGTAGATTTCTTCTTCTTCTTCTGTTTAAAAAAAAGCAACTTATGAACTGGTACACAACATGATAATCAACTCAATACTATCCCATAGAGGCTATTGGTATTCGAGGATAGGATGTCGAACACCTAATGGGTTAGAGAATTGCCACATTTCGCAAGTCTGGCTGGTGTTTTTTTCCCTTCCTTTTTTTCTTTGGGGGGTGGAGGGGGCGTGATTGATTTGCCTGATATGTCAATTCATCAACCGGATCACAAGGCCAGCAAGAATGAGATGTTTCAATTAGATCAAACTGATAGTTATCTTCTTCTATGAGCTTGTGAATCACCATCACCTCTCGCTTCTAATCTCAAAACTTGGTCATGATTGGAATAAAACTTAGGTTTTAACTTGGAGAATGAAGAGAGAAGAATGAAACATGATTGAAATACAACATTGATAATAGTAGGAAGAGGTTAAACCAGCACTAGCAATAAACAAAACATTTTTCTATAATCTTCTAAATTTTTTCGTATGTATAAGCTTACAACCGAAAAACCTCAGTTTTGACTGATCTCATGACTTAAAATGTTAGATTTTAGCCTTCATCTAACACCAACGAAACCTTGAGGTATGTTGTATAACCCTGAAAGTTTATTGTAAATAATGGGATATTTAAAGTGCAGCTATCTAATGCATGATAGCTATGTCCCAAATTTTTTGGTTTTACATTTCTAATTACATGGCACTTGATTGAATCCTCACTCCAGGAAGTGGTGTCAACATCATTAATTAAATAGATGGAGGAAAGGAAAAGGTTGCAGAAGGTAAAAGTTACTCTTTTCACCAAGATGGTTAAGGGTAAGGGGCCTATAACCAAATAGAAAAATGCAAAAGAAACAAGTTTTCAAGAAACATTATCTAAAATAGATCCAAGCATGGTTGTCTCCATACAAAGAATACCTCCATACATGTGTATAAAACAGGCATTATGATTTTCCAAACCCCTTCATGTAGTTACAACCTATGATTTTCCATTCTCTTTTTTCTCAATTACCCAAGCTCCAAATTTTGGTATTTGTTTATGATTAGAGGCAAGGCACCATGTTAAATAGCTAATTTTCACATCTCCAGCTGTACGCAATGGGAAGCAGACGTTGTCAAGAGACCTACTCTGAAAAAAATTTCCAAGAGAAAATACTGTTAAGAAGGAAATTTGGCAATTTTTCATTCCTCATGCTGCACGAGGTTCATTGTTATCAAACTTGGTCCCTCTTGATCTAATATCTCGTTTGTGAGGATTTTCCTTTAGAAAATCTCCATGAGGTATTAGTGTCTTTCAAACTTCTCCAATGTCTGCATGCCTCATCACTTCTGAAAACTCCAGTAAGATCCAAAACCAAGAAAGTGCTAGCTTGTAGCATCCAAATTTAAGAACCTTTTGTATCATTACTAATATTGATTTTTGATTGTGCCCCTCTTTTAAGGATGTACTCCTACAGATGGGTACTTGCCAATGGATCAGACTATACGGAATGTCAGAGAAGTCAGCCCGAGGGGCTTCTCACCTAGCTTATCTCCTTTGTTTTTATCATCCTCTAGTTGTCATGTATCTTTGGTTGTAAGTTGCTTACCTGCAATCATCATATCCACCTTAATCTGCTGTGTATTTAATGAGTTTTAAGCTCTACCTATCAAGTTCATTTCACAAACTTCTTGAGTTTGTGGGGGAAAATGATACGTGTTTTAAATCCGTATGTTTTTACTCTTGTGTAAGATCTCTGTTGCATTTGTTTATTTATTTTATGAAAAGGTCACATCTTGATCCTTTTTTTTTTCCTTTGATCTTTGCTGTTTCTCAGAGCAGAAAACTTAATACTTGCATCTGATCCTGATCGTGAAGGAGAAGCAATTGCCTGGCATATCACTGAGATGTTGCAACAGCAAGATGCCTTAAATGATAATGTTACCGTGGCAAGGGTTGTGTTTCATGAGATAACCGAGTCTTCTATTAAAAATGCTTTGCAGGCTCCTAGAGAGATAGACATAAACTTGGTCAATGCTTATCTTGCAAGGCGTGCCCTTGATTATTTAATTGGATTCAGCATATCACCGCTGTTATGGAGGAAGTTACCTGGTTGCCAGTCAGCTGGACGAGTCCAATCTGCAGCTCTGGCTCTCATATGTGATAGGGAGACAGAGATAGACCAATTTCATGAACAAGAGTATTGGACTATTGGGGTTGAGTTTCAATATGCAAGTTCAGATTCTCTGAAGAATTCTGTCACTTCACAGTTGACTCATGTTGATTCTAAGAAGTTAAATCAGCTCTCTATATGCTGTCAAGCAGAGGCATTGGCTATTGAAAGACAGATTTCTTCATCAAAATATCAAGTAATAGGTAGAAAAACAAGCAACGTTCAAAGGAATCCTCCCATGCCTTATATAACATCAACTCTTCAACAAGATGCTGCCAACAAATTGAATTTTACTGCTGCCTATACAATGAAGGTTAGCTTATTCTTTAATCTCTGGAATCTATTCATGTTGCCAAATCTTTCACTTATTTACATATGTGAATATGTGATTCCTTTTTAATAAGTGAAAGGCATGATGAATAATGATTAGATTTTACCTCAAGCACTACATTATTTACATGCATCCCAGATTGTCTTCTTACTAAAATTTGGAGTTTTTTTTGAGCAATTCTAGATTTTGGAGTTACTACTTGGAAGTTTTGATAAGGAGGGCATGTTCAGACACAGTGCTATATATTTGTTTTCTTTCCTGAATTCTGCATAAGTTCAACCTCTAGGCTTTTGTAGTTCTTTACTGCACTTTGATAAATTGCTGTAACTTTGTTTTCTATGTCATTTTTTGTGATGAAATCCAATATGATAACAGGTAGTTTTGCTTTGCATCCAGTAGTTTTGTTGTACTAGCTTCATAATATTTGTTGGATAAGATTGACATCTTATGTCTGGAAGCTAAGTAGATGAGATGGCTCTGAGCTTTGGTGCTACAATACATTATCTTTCTCAGTTCTTTGTTATGGTAAGATAAAAGGTTACAACTAGAAAACTTATTGAAGCATTTTATTGGACCTCTGTTTGAGCTCTGTTTAATGGTGATTACTAGCTTTCTTTTGATGGAAAAGTTATACTTGAGTATCACAGGTTTTGCTTGTGAATCAGGGAAGATGTGCATGTATTACATATTAGCCTGACACTTGGTTGTTGGTATATGGCAACATGGAAAGATGCACAAGTATGTGACAAGATTCATGTCTCGGTAGCAGACCCTATACCGGTGTTACACTAGCATAGTGTCGATATAGTACGGTACGAAATTTTATGTGTACCGAGTATCGGTACGTCATCTGTACCGGATACTAGTGCCAAGTTGGTACAGTACGGTATGCCCTGTACCGTTCGGTTCGGATCGGTATGGCATACCTTGGTTTCTAGGACTAGTTTTGATTATGAAAAAATATTATGAAAGCCATGGCACTTATAGTGTGAAGTTTGAATGCTTGATTGGTCTTTGGAGTGGATAAATGTTTAGTCAGACCTATGGTGATGCAATTATCCATTCAGTTGCCTGGATTGGGTGATGGATTGGATAGAATAGGTACATATCCATTCAGTTCCTTGCAATCCTATTGTTTGGTCTCTTAATATGCATGTTAATGAACCAAGACCTCACCTAAAAAGGCTAGCATAAATTATTATTAGGGATTCTTGGCCTTGTATAAGCAAGGATCGCCGAATCGGTATCAATCGATGCTGGTATCGGTTCAGACCCGTTCGAATCGGTCCGAACCGGCAAAAAACAGCGCGCGCGCGGCGCTGTGGCAATGCTATAGCCACAGTTGTGGCAGTGGCATTAAGTGCCGCAGATTGAATCGGACTCGGTGCCGGTTCGCACCGAGTCCTGGTCGAAGCGGACAACATGGTTCCGTCCGGTTCGGCTTTGTACCGGGCGGTTCCAACCCGAAACTGCTTTCTGTGTCTGAACCGGCCGGTATGGTACAAGCTGAACCGGCCGGTACGGGATGGTTCAGCATTCCTTGTGTATAAGTACCCAAGATTTTTCCAATGCATAATGGATGTGGGACCAGAGACACCTGCTTGGGTCATGGGCGCTTGTTTACCCTCACATTGGTGTGCGTTGGGGAGATCTTGAATATTTATATAGGGCCATGGAATCTGAATAATAACATTTGGCTAGCCTTTTTGGGTGAGGTCCTGGTTCATAGGGTGTGTTTGTATCTGAAAATATTTACACGTACATATCCACTAACCTGAACACTTATTATGTATACTCTTAGATTGTTTTGCGCTTCACTCATTTTGTGAATTGATTTAGAGCTTTACATTTGTCATAATGAAATTAGATTACAAACAAGTATTGAACTACAGTAATATTGCTATTATTCACTGTAATGGAAATAGTCTGTGTACTTACACATTTAGTTAACAGGTCAACATCCTTATATATGAGTATATAATCCATGTATACAAGTATGCAATAATCCCCATATGAGTATACTGTATCTATACTAACATCCTTCTCTCTCAAAGCTTTTGGTGTATCATAAACTACATGTTTGCCTGCCTGATAATTGGAGCTCATGATTGGATGTTTCTTTCTTAAGAAGTCAACTAGTTGTTTAGATAAACTTTTATGAGATGGAAAGACGGATTATCAGGTATAAAGTGGCAAATAGGAACCCATTTCCTGCTTTGCTTGCAGGAAGTTTGGATAATTAGTCATTTGATAGCTCTTTATTTCTCATACAATGAAGTAGGGTTGCATGTGGATTATTGTAACTTCAAATCACTGCTTTCACCCTTTTTTTTAAAAAAAACATAGCTTTATTTTCAGTTTTACCACTTGTTTTGTTTTTGTCGTTGAAATACGATAGCCTAATCTATAGATTGGTGGGCTCAAAATGATGCATGATATGGGAAGTAAAGTTACATGTGCCACATTACCTGTAATAAATTGTGTTTTCCGCTGGAACAGGCAGTCGATAGGGAGGTTGTTTGAATAGGAGGGGTTGGATGCCCATCTGATTTATTTGGGTGTCCATGGCATCCTCTATGAGGGGGCTGACACTCCAAGGGCACCTATCTCCTCCATCCCATCCAATATAGAAGTTGTGGGAACAAGCAAACAATTGTTTTATTGATGCTTCTTCTGCCATCCTTTTCATCTCTGACCATTATCTCGAGGCCAGGCCACTCTAAGGGTAGTTTGGGTATTTTAAAATGTTGTTATGTAAGTTTTTCTTGTTTAAGTCCTTGGGCCATGTATGAAAGATGTTATGAAAGATTGGGAGGACATTAAATTATGTCCAACATTTGCTCTTCTCTTCCTCTCAAATGTCTATTCCTTGCTCTCTTAGACATCCTTCAGTCTCTTTCACCACTCCTATTACCAAATTCATCACTATTTTTTATCTTTAATATATCCAAGATAAGTTGAAATCTGATAATTATTTCATCGCACAAACATTGTATTTTGCAGCTTGCACATTAAGAGGCTGCATCAAGTAGGTGCACCATATAGAACACCTAAGGCAAAAGTAAAAGTGAAGAATCTCGAAAAGCCTATCTAATAATGTGGCATATTTTGCGAAAATTCCAGTTTTATTATGAGAGTTAGATGGTATGCTTCTCATTCAATGAATGATGACAGAGTTATAATTTTTGGTCATCTTTGGCTTGGGGAAAGATAGCTGTATCGTGATGGATTCTGTATTTTTGAATTTGGAGTGACGCCATGGACTAGAAGGCAAGTTTTCTAGTGCTTTGGCTACAAATTAGACGAGAGCAGAGTCATTTGGTGGTGCCTTTACACTTGAAAGTGATTAGGAGAAATATTATTCCTATCGTGGCAACATTAGTCATGGCTAGCTTGGTATGATGCTGGTACCATATAATTGGATTATGGGTATGCAGACACAAAAAGATACGCAAGATTGTTGAAATATGCATAATAATAATTTTATATGTCCAGGTTTGTGTCAGAAATGGCCACAGTAGTTTTAAGAATCATAAGAAAATATAGGTATATTTTTCCTCTCTTATTTTGACTTTCTAATTCTTATATCAGCTATCTTCATGAATTTGTCCTAGAAGCAATCTGTGAAAAACAATCAACATGAAAATAGTTGGATCCGTTGTACGTTTCTTATTGAATTATAATTGGTTGCCAATGTTCTTTCACATTGCTATTTTGAACAAGAGGTTGTTTTATTTTACCACTCACACATCATGCCATTCTATGATTCAAATCTCAGTCGACCGGTATATACAATTACCAGATGAGTGCCCTTCATATTTGGGCTTGTGGGCCTAGGTTTGGTTGACGTGGCTCAAACTACTTGGATCCGGGTGAATCATGCCCAAATTGCATTTTGTTGGGGCGGATCGGTCCTAGATCAACGGGAACCACTTGATATCAAGGAAAGCCTTTTAAACTTATTTCTTTTTTCTTTTGATGGTATGTGTTTATCCTTTGTCGAGATGTTGTGCAATATGGTCCGTACCATATCAACTGGTCATTGATACACCCACGTTCGATGTTTGAATCCCTATTCAATTATTTTGAGCTATCTTCTTTGTTATGTTTCTAGTGTTGACTTGGTTCAAACCAGTTTAGTGTAGACTATGGAGAACTGATGATGTAATTTGGCATATCTGATTTTGTGATGGAAGTTTTGCGTGCTATCGTGATTCAAACTTGCATGTCTTCCCTTTGCTTATCAGTTCTTTGTTCTTTGAATCTTGTTTTACATAATTAGAGTTTATTGTCTGTGGTGGACAGTATATATGCTGGTATCTCGTGGTTCATGCTTGCTCATTACTGTAGGATTATTTCTGGAGGTTTTCGTGTTGTTTGAGTTCTCCTATGTTGAACCTTAACTGAATGCATGGTTTTTCTATTCCTGTCTTTCTTTTTAATCTTTCCTCTGTATCGCAAATTCACAATCTCATGCTGATTTCTTTTTTTATCCTGACACCTACATTCATTGCTTTTATTATTTAAGTGCAGGTGGCTCAGAAGCTGTATGAGGGGATTAAACTTTCAGATGAAGAGGCAACAGGGTTAATAACGTACATGCGAACTGATGGACTACATGTAAGTACCAGTTTTGCTACATGATCTAATTTCTTTTTGATAAATTTCTATTGAACCATATTAACCAGAAATGGTTTTCTTCCCATTTTCTTTACTGCTGATCTGCATCTGGGGCTGTTAAGTCAGCGAGCTGTTTTCATGAGCCAGCTTTTGCTTTGAAATTCAGGGTGGGCTCAACTTGCTCGATTAGTAAATAATTGAGCTATAGCTAGGACAGGTTAAGCTCAAATTAAGAATATAAAATAATTTTTATGTTATACATTGCTCCATTATTATTTTCTATGTTAAAATCATGTAAACTATAGAATAAAATGTATTTCAGTAATAGGGTCACGATATAACCAGCATAATTAGCTTAAAATATATAATTGAACTCAGGAGACTTTGAGTGGTCACCAGATTTCTTAAATGAGCTGTCTTTGAATAGATTGAGTTTTGCTCAAAATTAAATGAGCTGGCTTAAAAGCTCAAGCGAGGCATTGGCTTGAGCTTAGCTTGTTTACATCTCTATGTGCATTTGCTGATATATTTCAAGCTTTATTATTCTATTGACAATTAGGGGTGTTAATGAGCTGAAGATGAGCAAGCTAAGGCCTTTTCGAGTTTGGTTGAAATTATATTGGGCTAGCTTGAGCTTGTCTCAATTTTTTTTAGGCTAGCTCGAGCTCAGCTCGAGCTTAAGATGAGCTAGGAACTCCCAACTCAAGTTTGGCTCATTCAAGTCTCTAGCTAGCTTGATCTCGGCTCATTAGGCTCAAATCAATATGTTAGGGCATCCAATATTGGGTGGAAGGTGAGGGAGAGAGAGGAGGGAAGAGGAAGGAATGGGAGATGTGGCTAGTGGAGGATCTTTAGGTCGAGATCATTGAGGTCTCTTTTTGGTATTGCTGTAGGTAATAGAGCTTTTGCATGTAGAACTTCTGGTGGTAGAGCTCTAAAAAGTTGTTTGCTTTTGGTAACTACATTTATGGAGGCCTATCGAACTTTAATATTGGTGTGGTAACTAAACTAGGAAAGTTCTTTAGTATCAGAAATGACAAATAAAGGACATTGCATAGTACTTTCGATTATCTAACTATTTGTCCTATCAAAAAATATTATTATAAAGTATTTTGAATTTATAAATTATTTATTTTGTTATTCCAATCTAAGTAATATAATGTATTATATGTATAAAATAAAAAAACATAGTAATATTTGTATAATATTGTTATATTATAATAATATTACTACAATATTGTAATACTATTATATTATAATATAATAGTATTATTATCTAATTTATTATATTATAATTAATATATTTAGTGGTATTTTTATATTATATTATAATACTATTATACTCTATTATTATTATAAAATAATAATGTTATATTGTATTGTACTATATTATTTTATATTATCATATGGTTATATTATTATGATATTACTATGGGTATTTTCATCTCTATGGAATTTATATTAAAATGAAAACAACTTTCTAAGCATGTCTCAAGTAGAGCTTTTGCTGAAAATTTCCAGATTGGAGCTTTTCCTAGTAGGCTTTTTCCAGTTTTTAGAGGAAGTAGGAAGCTAGTACAAAATTTTTGCCAAACACTTCAAAACGATCCAAAAGAGCTTTTGGTTCTCCAAGGAGTGCATTTTGCCCCTCCAAAAACAATCCGAAATGGGTTCCGAGTGGGTGATGATGATGGCAAGGGAGTCAAGGCGACAACAATGAACAATGGGAGTCATGATGATGATGAAGGATGGTGAGGGAGTCTTGGTGCTAGCAGAGGGATAGTGACATGGTGATGGGTCAGCAAGGCAATAGTGAAGGAGAGTTCAAGATGAAGGTTTGAGGAAGACTGCGAGGAGAGGCACGGGCATGGGAAGTGGAGGCAGGGGAGAAAGAGAAAGGGAGATTTGAAATGGAGGTGGTGGAAGTGGGGCCTTAGGGATTCCAACATCATAATTCTGATGATTTAAGTGGAACTCAAGATCAATCATTGGATCTCAATCCAATGGCTAAAATGAGCAAATATTTAGCTATTGGATTAATATCTGATGGCTAAAATCTTCTCCGTAAATGAAGCTTGTAATATATAATTTACTCAAATATATATTCTTATATATAATTTTTTATATTTGAAATAAAGTTTGAGTCATTAATTTGACACTCCTATTTTCAATGTTTTAAAAGTGGCTGCAGTATGCAAGCAATCATAGGACTGCATAGTGCATATGTTGTATGTTGATGCTTATGCAGTGCAAATGCAGTTGATATTTATTAAATATTTTATGAAGATTTTAAAATACCAGTAGGGTATCCTACTGTCTCGAGTGATTGGAAGGGATGAGTTAGGAAATAAATCAGGCTGGGATGGGACACCCATCATTCCGAGTGTCGAGACATGGTGCATCTCATTCCATAGAAAAATCGGGATGGCCTTGTCCCACCATATTTAAAACCTTGGTAATGATCACCTGCTACTTGTTACCTCGAATTTAGTATCTAATAGAAATAATTAAAATAATTTAACAAATTGACATTATTATCAATAAGTGCATTTGGCTGATCTATAACCTGTGTGTAGCCCCCATCTGATTCAATTCACACTATCCTCATGATCTTGCATAAGAGTGTTCTGCATATGTGGCCCCATAGTACTAAATGGGCCGCATATTCAACCTATATGCATCCCAACCCAGTCTGGTGCATATTGAAGTGCTTTTTATTGGTCCCTTGATTAAAACAAAAGAATAAGCATTTTGATATAAGGAATGCATTTTGGGAGGTTGAAGGTTGAAACTAAAATACTTCTCTAAGATCATCAAATTAGTTTAAAAAATGCTCATTTTTTTTGGTTTGTGCCAGTGGATTGGTAAGGTGGGATTCATTTTCCTTATTAACTAGTTTTGGCACAGCTGTACAGCCACAGGATATAATTGTAGTATGTATGCTAAATTTCTGATTAGAAATATTTTTTTCCCTTCATTTATTATATGATAGAGCTTATATTAATCTCCCAGGATGTTGATTTGGATATGGGTGTCTTATGTGACTTATTCTGAAAGTTGTAATATAGCATGTATGCATGTTTGCATGTATGTGTGTATGATATGTGTATGCATGTATTAATGGATATTGAATTGATGAGTTACTGCCAATTTTGCGAAATGGTTAGTTATTTCAAAGTTCATTACAGTTTTTCATTTCACGTTTCACTAAGAATTAAAAGCGCTAATATGTTTATCTATCTGATTCAACGAGCCAATGGCTTCAAGGTGTTCCAATCTGGAGCATATCTAGATCAAATGTCATCTTTGTTGTTATGATGAGAGTCTATACCATGTCTTAATCACATTAGACCTGGCAAGGACTAGTCCTGCTAGTAACTCTCTTAATTATTAAAGATGCATATCAGGAATTATATACTAATTTTTTACCACACACACAGAGAACCCCCTTCCCCCCAACAAAAAAATGAAGAAAGAAAAATGTTGGTGAATCTGATACATATTTAAAAGAAGATGCATATTTCTTGATTTTCAGACCATTATGCAGCCTAAAATTTTACATCTTTTTAATAACGTGGACCAATGATGTTGTTTGCTTTAATCACATTGAATAAGTAGTTATTGTGTGTTTTCTTTATTGGATGAGTTCATCGTTCTTGAATAAAGTGAACTTAAACCAATATGTGATGAGTCCAACTTTTCATGTTACGAATTTTGAGTCTAATGGATTGGATTCTCGTTCATGATTTTAATATTGCGCTAAACATTCATGTATTTTTACTTTACAAGGATTATTTTTCTTTTTCCCTCCTTTTTAGGTTATTTTGGACCTCCTAAACATCATGCTGGTTCTGTGAAACTGCGACTATAAGTCTTAGACATCTTGTGCCTTTTGGTCTGGCTGGAATGCACTTTGCTATGTAGTTTATGACACCCTTATTTTTGTTCTGATATATTTTGTTTTTGAAGGTTTCTAATGAAGCTGCAGAGGATGTTCATTCCTTGGTTAAAGAAAGGTGAGTAACTTGCCACTTGTATTTGGCAGGCTTAGGCCTGTAGATATTTCATGTAGAATGACTTATCTGGTCTTCTTTTCATATTCATTTTGCATGTCCTGTAGACATGGATGAGTTTGGGGTTCATTTTGCCTAACTCTAAGATGTAAGTGCTAAGTCCTGATAATCCTGAAAACTTCACGTAATTTGTTTGCTCAGATTTAACCTTATGCCAAATGTCTTGTCAAGTTCCAGCCATCACTTGAATAAAACTAGTGTTGGTTGGCATAGGCCTAAATGAATATATTGAAGTTCTTATTTTGGTTTTCAGTAGGATGAGGCTCACCCACACTTTCTCTTATAGTTCAGGGGCATAGAAAAGATTATATATCTACCGCTCAGTCAGCGTTTAAATCAATTTTTTACCAAACTGTAACATAATCTATGCATTTTATATGCTAAATGTGGGAAAATATTTAAGGATGTGGACTAAAATGTTTAACTCTCTCTAAAATGTACCTGCATGAGGCCATTTGAAACTGAAACACACTGAGGGATCATGGTGAAATTGGCAATGGTCAATAACTGCAGCATGATGTTTCGAATTTTAGGAGTTCACCGAGGCATTATTGTGATACAAAAACAAGGCCATTTTGGATGCTTGAACATGGGTTTAAAATGGGAGTGTGTACCATATATATTGAGGTTATATGCATTGATGCACATTGATATGTTATCATATGCCCTCTAATGGATGGTGTAGAAATATGCATTGTACTGTTGACTTGATAGCATGACAAGATGATAGGTGGCAAGGTCCGCTAAACCAGTACTGGGACCCATATCGGTCGGTAGATAGGTCGGTACAATACTGTACCGACACATGGTACGCTTGGGCATGCCGGTACGGTACCGGCGTACCTTTTTTTAGAGTTTTTCAAGTTGATTTAATTGGTAATCAAGGTTTTTGAACTTTTTTAATAGTTTTAAGTCTAATTTTATTTTATTTTTTTAATGTTTTTTCGATGTTTCTATGATTTCGGTTTAACCTAGATGATGCATCCTGTTGTTTTAAAATAATATAAAATATAAAATAATTAGTTAGATATTGCATGCTACAAGAAGCAACATGAAATATCCTCAAATCAAGTAGTGAGATGAAAAATATAAAATAATATAATCAATTACGTATATGTAAAGTACAACATATATACCATCAGATAGAGGATCCGGATAGCCAGCCGCTTAAGAATTTTTGCGGATAAACCAAAATAAATCCACTATTCAGCATTAAAATATTGAAAAAAATTACATATAAGATAGTATGATATTAGTAACCATCTAATACTAGGTAAATGTTCTTCTGATGTGTAATATATCTGGATTCATACTTTTCTTACTTACGACAGTTGCTGAGAATTCAAAGCTGTTAGTGCTCTCTCTAAATATTTTGGTCTGTGAAAAAGAACCATATTATAATATGTTAATAATTGAAGATACCAGTTAACTTATACATGTCACTTAAGTTAACTTACCTCTTTTAGACATAGGGCTGTGACTTTTGGATTAGGCTCCATTTTGTCAATTAGATTACGCAGAGCGGCCAAAAGTTCGTCGTCCATATTGATTCCAGCTACGGTATACTAAAACTGAGGGTTCAGGCAGTATGCTGCAAATAGTGTTCATTATTGTTTTTAGTAAAATTGTTTAAGTATAGGAGTAGTCTAATTTTCAACGTTCTTATTTACTTACTAGATGCAAGCCTCTACCCATCTGGTAATCTCACCGCCGTTCAATGATGTCGATGTAGTCCTGGGCATACGTCGGATCTGCCTCCTTGATCTGAATTTTTGCCCTCTTTATTGTGTGATATAATAAGCCCATCTAGGGTGCCTCTCGCTGTCCATGATCCGAAGCATTTCATACAATAGTCTAATAGCCTTCACTATCGTAGAGGCCCGCTGTCAGAATATCTGCCTCGTCATCAAGTCCTCGATAATGCTCCCTTCAGTGCCGGCCCTCGCATATTTATTTTTTTGCCACTCGAGACTGACAAACATCTGACATAGGGCTACTTTTCAAGAATGCTATCAAGTGCAACGTAGTTGGTAGTAAACCGTGTGACTTCTGGTCTCAAGATCTCTCTTCCTGCATACCTCATCGGTGAAAAAAATCCATGTATGATTATAAATATATATGGTGATGGTTTGGGCGATCTCCACCGTCTGCTGCACCCTATGAATCTTCACAATGTTCATCAATATGAGATCGATACAATGTGCAGCACATGAGGTCCAGAAAATATGTGGTCGCCGTTCCATCCAAATCTCGACGGCTTTATATTGTGGCTCATTATTAGCGATGACCTGTACGGCAATCTTTTCTCCTATCTGATCAATCATCTTTATGAATTTGTGGATGTATGTGGCGTCGTGTATCCGATCAGAAGTATCAACTGACTTGTGGAAGAAAGTCTTCTTATCACAATATGTCAAGAAATTGATAATGCTTCGCCTGGTAGGATCGGTCCAACCATCACACATCATCGACATTCTATATATGGGCCAAGGCACGCCGTACCGATACCGATAGGCGTAGCAGTTGCCTAATGGACTGGTACGCTTTTGGTTCAGACCGGTTTAAACCGGAGCCAGCTCTTCCCCGTGGAAGCAGGTGTGCTTAGCCGGAGCTAGGGAAGAAGAAGAGAAGGAGAGAGCAGGAGGGGGAGAAAGGGAGGAGAGGCCTTCGCCACCTGCGGAGGGCCGCGGGACGCGGCGGAGGCCGAGGGGGGTGCGGCGGAGGCCGAGGTCGTGACTGCTTCCTCTGTTTCTTTCGAAATAGGGGACATGACTGCAAAAAAAATTTGGAGATTTTTAAGTGATGTCGGCAAGCAATTTCGGCATCTACAGGCCTTGTACCAGTTTCTACAGCTGAACCGTACTAGTCAGGGCCCGGACCGATATGGTACGTGCTGAACCAGCTGGTATGGATCGGTTTAGCATCCCATGATGTGGGTCACTTGCTCTTGTATGAGGCAATTCATTTTTCTATCTCTTCTTTATTATTGTCAAGAAGCTCACCATAAATATCCTTCGATCCCGGAGAATTTATACCGGAACCGGTAACCTATATGGAGGAAATGATAGATCTATGATACGCATTGTCTACCACATTCGCTAGGATGTGGCTAAAGTGGAGCTAGAATCCAATAGCTTGCCACATATTCTTTTTCTTATCCTTTTTCAATAGTGTCGACCATGGTATGCTGTATTGGTCGGTACTGGACGTATCGTACCCGTACCGATGGGTACCGGTATCGGTACGCCAATGTCGGTACGCCTGGCGTACCGCGTACCATGCCATACCGACGCTCGGTACGCCTATATTAGTGCGGCACTGGTACGGGGTTCGGTACTGGTACGGCGAACTTTCACTGTCAATCCTTTGTTGCTTCGAATCTCTATTGGAGAAGGCATATTGATTTAAATTATGGATTGCTCCTGGTGAAATATCTCTAGATGACTTCTTTTTGCTACCAAAAGCCTCTAGCATAAATACATTCCGGCCACCGCTTCTGCTGACGGCCTTCTTGATTGAGGTCTTTTTGAACTCTTGATCTATCCTGATGCTCGCAGAATCGGAGCCTGACTCATAGTACGAGGGCCCAAATCGAGCTCTATGCCTGGCCACCTGATGCTGCTGCTATTGATCATCCAGGCTCGCCTGTATGGCAGCCTGGATCTATGTCTCCTCGTCATTTGGAGCAAACGCCTCTTTTGACTCCTTGAAGTGATAGGAAGGTGGCTCTGTCGCTCGGCGGTCCACCTCCGCCTTCTTCTTGGCAACTCTCCTTCGCTGCTCTAAAATTAGTGAAGTGCTTCTTCATCAGCTGTCGAATCTCCTGTGGGCATTTCTGGCACATAGATATGTCGTAGTTACCACCAGCTAAGTACTGCTTTAACTTGATTATCCTTCTTTTCTTGAACTCTATGTTGCACCAGTTGCATTTTCAATAATGCTGACCCAAGAGCATTTGCCCATTATTCCAACCAATGTCACGCTCTGGCTCTTTTTTGTTTCTTTGATGGTTTCGTTCCTACAGGTTTATCAAGTATGTCAGTTTATCAATTATTTAAAAATTGCAAAATTTTGTTATGATGAAGATTATTTTTTTATCTCAAAAAATACATCTGGTTTATCTAAGACATAATATTAATTTTTTATTATTTATTTATTTATATATTTTAATAATTTTTAAATTTAAAAATATGTTTAAACATCATAAATTCAGAAAAATATATTTTCTACTTTAGAAAATACTTTCCAATTATGTAATATGTACTACTAATTTTTCATAATTTTTGGTATTAATTATATATGTTTAATTATTTTTTTAATTTTAAAAATAATTTTTAAATATAAATATTTTAAAAAAATTAATTTTAGGTCAGATCAATGTAGAACCCAACAATGGATGCTATATATATTTTTTAGGGCCGTGAGCATGCGTCAAAAGCTATTTATTTCTCTATTTTTATCAAATTTAGGCTCAGGTTATTGTGCGCGTAAGCACATCAAAACTTGAATAAATGGACCCCAAATTTTGTTAGAGGTAGCTTGCGTGCTCCTACATACGCTTTTGATTTTATATTTTTTTGAATTTTATTATATATATTTTATTTTTTAATTCGAAATATATTTTTAGTTTTTAAAAATTATATATAATTCAAAAATTAAAATTTTTTATGTCATCGTGTAGATCATCCATGAATTTACAACATGTAATAAAATCAAGGCCAAATCAAAAATTTTGGCATGATCTTCCCTTATTTTGCAAATTTCAAGCTATTTTTTCAAGCAAAAAAAAATATAAAGGAAATAAGATAGGGGAGAGAAGGCACACTTTATTTAGGCTTGGATCTTTCTTGAATCGCGCTGAATCGGTGGGGGAAAGGGGGAGTCATTTAGCCGTAAGACGACTAAACAAACTTTATAAAAAAACTGTTGCGATGGCCTTTGGTTTTTCCAACACTTTTTTTTTAACAAAAGAAGCAAAGGGGAAGGGAGCCTGGTTCCGAACTGGGTCGACTTGGTGCGAACCGTTTGGTTTCAGTCGGTTCGGTCCGGTTCAAGCTTTTTTCGGCCAATTCGGAACCCGTTCCAGTCAGTTTAGAGCCAAAACCGATTTTAATAGGTGAATCCACCTAGTTTCTCTCCGGGTCGGCTTGGTACAGGCCAAACCGAGTGGTCCGCTTTGGCATACCTTGATAGGCGGTATATTATATGGTATGGTACAAAATTATAGATTGCAGCTTTTTTCTTTTGCTTCAGTGATTGTTTACACAGCATAGGAAATTTATCATGGGCCACTTTCATGTGACCTGCAATCACATTTATCTTCTCTGTTCATTTTTTACTTTATAATCTGACTGCATGGTATGAAGTATGAACCAATGAAGATGAACCACCTGTAGGAGATTATTTTCCTTCCTGCAAATGTGTTATAATTATTTTTCACTATGCCCCTTAAGTTTTTAAGTATTCATATATGGTAGTACATTGACGCAAGACTTTGCCAACTTATCTTTTGGAGAAAAGAAGAAAATTATATTTATTGTACATGGATGCGAGATGGTATTGTTGTACCTCGAGCATCCACATATAATTTCATGTTGTTAACTAATGACCCTTAAGTGCCCAAGATGTCATGAGAGGATATGTATCAACATCCTTTCATTCTTTTTCTCAATAAAGTTTATTGATCAGTACTGGCTCATATTCAGTTAATTCATATCTAAACATTGATAAGATTTTTCATTTATTCAATATTTCTATCATTTTAATATAAAATTCTTGTTCTACTATGTAGGTATGGTGAGGAATTTGCATCCAAGAACATACGCAAATACTTTAGGAAGGTGAAGAATGCCCAAGAAGCTCATGAAGCTATCAGACCCACCAACATAAGGAGGTTACCATGTAACAAACTATCTTTGATGTAGTCTGTTGTGGTTTTCTCTTCATCTTTACAGCAAATTGAAGCTTTTTATTCTGAATTCTATTATTATATATCCATAAGTATAATCTATGATAGTCGGCACTTTGCATCATACGATTATCCTATTAGATGGATCTTGAAAAAGTTTCGGAGTGTCTGTAATGAACTGTCCAATGTAGTGATCACTGTTGGGCTGGTAATGAAGTTTCAAACTGAATTATAAACATCTCTCCAGAATACCTAAATCTGCTGGCTTTTGTGTGCAAGGCACATAATTAACTATTCATCAACCTGCAGTGTATGTTGGATGGTATTTGTATCTGTTGGTTAACACACTTGGATGACACTTGCATGTTGCGTCTGTGCATGTCAAATTTGTCTTGATCAGTTAACAAACATGGAAAACAAAAATGATAGTTTTATTGCATTCTTTATTCTCTCACAATATTTTTGATGGTTAGAGCTTTAATTTCTTTGTTACAGTCTTACAGATAACTCTTTTATTCTGTAAATGGTGGATCTTTTATATAATTGTTTAAGTTTTGTGTAAGTTAAAAGACCATCCAACGATAATAAAGTAGTTTATGCTTGCATCATCTTTTTTAGAGAAGATGCATATTTTTTACAAATTGAAATTGTGATGAATCTGTTGTTAACTGTAAAATTAAGAAGCATTATTTTCACACCCATTTGAAGGTCTGATTATAATGTTTAATATCTAGATTTATCCATGTTATTTGAAAGAAAAGCTACCACAATGCTTGATAGGAGCTCTTTCTTATTTCCATTGTATATAAGATAATAGTCTCCAATAAATTTCTGAGTTCACATAGGAAAAATAAGTACTCCATCTTGTTATAAAAAACAATCTGTTTTATTTCAACTGAACGCACAGTGAAGAAATGTCTACAATTTAACCGGCCCACCACGTGTTTTGTGCCAGTAGAATTTGGTCTGCATCCTGCTCGTTGGGTTGTATCTTTACTGTCTCTGTCTGCAAGCATTGGGACTGAATTCATTGTTTAATTTCACAATACTTAGAACATGGAAGACACTATGCCCTGCTGTTGTTGGAAGCGTTGTGCATGGAAGCATAAGATATCTTTGCAGAATCAACTGATGTTCATACATTTAGGCTATAAGATATTATCAATCTTATCTGTTGGTTTGCAGTTTTTGGTTATGACTCATTGAGAATTGGCTCAAAGATTGTTAGTTCCTATTTATCTTTAGAGTTTTGAATTCAATGTCCAAGATTCATCATTTCCTTGAAACAATCCTATTGTGTTCTTGTTGTGATTCTTTTCGGTGTGTGCTTGTTGAACATAAAACTGTTCTCACATTTCTTCTATCTTACAGCAACTTTAGAAGGAATACTGGATGATGATTCTTTAAAGTTATACACTCTTATATGGACACGTACCATGGCATGCCAAATGGAACCTGCCACAACTAATATGGTCTGTATGCTACTTTCTTTTATCTGTTATCATTTTTTTTCTTTAAGGCAGTAAAATAATTCTCTCAGCTGTGTTCTCACAGCTATATGTTTATTGCTTTTCGTTAGCTCACAAAAATATATAACATAATCTTTGCAAAGATTTAGTAATAGTTTAAAGAAATGCACTTTCCATTTAATGTTCAATGACATGGTTTTCACTATGGTTACATCAAGTTTTCATGTCCTAATTACATATTTTTTCAATATCTATGATTCTATATTGACTTGTATGCTGTGGTGGTCTTACCATTCAAGATCACTACCCTACTCATTGTCTTGCATTTATTGTCTAGAGATATTGGATGCTTATCTCCAACTAATGGAGCCAAGGATCAAGATTTGGTGGATCATGCCCATAACAGCCAGGGGCTGGCACAAGACTAGTACTTAGTAACCAAAGTGCAAAATGGATAGACATCCTAGTTGGTTAAAAGATTAAATTAACATCCCATGTTACATCATTTTAGTATTTTTATGAACTTAGACTAATTTGAACTGCTATGTCCTATAGAAATCTAGAATCACTAATTCTCTTACTTCATGGGTTAATTGACATTCCATGATTTTAAATAATTTATCATACAAATTTATATCACATAACTTTGTTACTAGATAAGTGAAGGACACAACCATATCCACAAGTAGCACCATGTGACGCTTAATTTTGGAAGTTTAGACAAGTTACTATCACTGGTAACTTTGTACAATATACTCCATAGTATTATGATGGACATGGACCGTCATCATTGGCATAGGTGCCATGATACCTACTACATGATACTGGTTGATAAGCTTGATCTTTCACACCAATTTTTGATTGCATCTAACTCTTATTTATTGAAGACAGAGAATGGCAAACTGTATTTGAAATAAAGATTAAACTTTGTTATAAAAACTATGTTCACGGGGATATAAAAATTCTTTTTTTTTTTTGATTGAAAGTGAGGACAAGCTACCTTATTAATACAAAGGTCGGATTGTCCTATGATTGATATCATTCTTCATCTCCGCTTGAATCATTTGAAGCCTTTATGTGCTTAGGAAACAAGATGATTTAATAGACTTTTGTCGAAGGTTTAAAATACCAATTTTGGGTCTCATACTAGTTTTGAACTAGAATTGTTTGGTCCTACTATAGACGATATGGATCAAAACAGTTAGTATCAATAAGAATAAAAAAGAAATTAATATGTGCCAACTCCCAGTATATATCGATTATTGGTATGAAGCAGCAATGCTAGCAGTACCATTATCGTGACTTGTGCCATTCAACTATCAGGTCAATACAGTACAATACCATACCATTCTAATCCATGATACATCACCATGATGGTCTAATGTTGGTACCCCCCAGTGCTTCATCTAAATCTAGTGACGGGGAAGTCACGATGGTGGTGGTGGATGTGGGGATACTGGTGGAAATCGAGGCATGGAGATAATGCCAATAAAGGGACGGATGTAGGCAACGACTTGATGGGGAACATCAGGGAGGGCGATAAGGAATATGACTACAGTGGTGAGGGTGTGGTGTGAGGAGGTTCTTGAGAGGGTAGCAAGCAATGTCGACGAGGGGCTTGGGGGTCTTGGAGGGTGTGGAGTGAAAAGACATCAAACTTGAGGAGCGAGCAGTCGAGAGAGGGGAAGAGCCAGGTGCTTGGTCGAGGGTGATTTATAGGGGCAATTGAGGTGCATGGTCTCAAATTTCTGTGGGGAATCCTGCAGGACACCAAAATTGGGTACTGCCTAGAGTATTGGGACAAGACCGTTTTGCCATTATTCTGATGGCCCCATCGGCACGTTTTGGGCCATCCTTTGTTCCAAGTGTCAGGACAAGACAGGACAACGGCATGTCCCAATCCAAATTGAGACAATCCCGTCCTACCGGATTTAAAACCTTGTCGAGAAGATCAAAAGAAGTAAAGAGAGAAGATAAAGAGGTTAGGGTCTGGATTGAGGGTGGCCGGAGGGGGATGTTTTTATAAGAGATGTTGGTTTGTCTCAAGCTAACCGGGTTAATATTGTTGAAAGTCATAGTATGCCGTATTGGCCCGAACCGGACGGTACGGGGCGTACTGTACCGTACTGGTTCGATACTAGTATTCGGTACGGATGGCGTATCGATACTTGGTATGCCAAAAAAATTTCGTAACATAGCATACCGACATTGTGTTAATGTGACACTGGTATGGGGTCCGGTACCGAGACGACGAATCTTGGCTGAAAAGGAGTGGAACTGGATAGTTTGACCTGGTTTGTTCGGATCTCTTCTTATCTCATTCTGAAAGCATGAACCATCTCGGTTCTAGGCTAGTTCGGTATGATGTGCTTTGAAATGCTCCGTTAAAGATGGTTCAACAATCCTCATGGACCACTATGTTTGGTGCAGACCTATTCAAGTGAGAACTAGTACTCAGCACCCTTATTGCCTCCATTTTCTTATTGGAATAGTAGAGTACCGGTGTTACTGTATTTAGCTGGCAATGTTTAAAACCTTGCATTCTTGGGTAAAAACCGCTAAAACTAATACTATATAACTTGATTTATGACCTTTGGCCCAAGTTAGAACAAGAATTCTGTGGCAATATTTTAGCTGATCTTTAGAATAAGCCTTTTCAACCCACTTAAAAATCTAAAAGACATAGGGAAGAGTTATAGACCATCTCAAACAGAAAGTAGGCTGTAGAAATGGTTGGTCCTGGGATTGAGAAAGAGAAGATTGTTGCTGGCCTGTATGACTACATGCTAACTTGTACAATGATATGTGCATGGGATAACGATTGGCATGAGGGTTGCAATGGTACACTCCCTATTATATGCCCTTAACTTGCTGGTACTAAATGACACATAAGACCAAATTGACACTTTAATATTTGTTGGATGGGTTCAATTTATGTTATTTTTCACTCTTAGATTGATAAAATACCATCTTTTATAGAAACCATGAAATCTTTTCACCAAAATTTTTTCAGGATGTACGGTGATAATTTTTGTGCCTATGATAAACACCAGTTATGAGGATTACCGGTGATATATGATCACTTCCGTAGCTATTTAATACTGATTTTCTTTTTCTTGTTTTTTTAAAGCAGAATAGATTCTTTTGATAGATGAAGTGATCTCAATTTCGTAACTTAGTAATTCATGATTCTTGATAATAAGTAGATGACACTTTCATTTAATCATCCTGCTCCCACCTAAAGTTACATGCACTAGGATTATAAACATCTTTCAGGCTTAGAATGCGTAACATTTTGACCTTGTTGTTTGTTTTCTTAATTAATTTGACACTTACCTTCTGAAGTACATTTGGTTTGATTTTACATGCAATTTGCTTATTGTATAATGCATGGTCTGCCATACCGGTCGGTCCGGGTCGGTACCGGCTGGTACATACCGGTACCGGACCCTACCAGTACGGTACAACTACATATTTCGGTACCAAACCGTACCGACCGGTACCGCCCCATACCGGCCCGGTACCAGCCCGTACCGATCCGAACCGTACCGGCTCCAAATTATTTTTGGCTTTTAGCCCCATCGGTACAGTACTGGTTCGGCTCGGTTTGGTTCGGTACCGTACCAGTACCGATGCCCACCGGTACGTCGGTACAGTCGGTACTGCGTACCTTACTATAATGTATACCAACATCAAAAATTTTGTACAATGAACACACCATGCTGCAAGTAACATTCCTTGGGCATTCATTTGCTTGGACGCAACATTCGAGTTGCTTGCCCTCACTGCAACCATTATTGACCGTTAGAATGGTTATTAACAGCCATTATTTGCCTCAAAATTTTCTATTTAATTTTTTTAGTATTAAAACAATCACTGTTATAATGGCATTATCATTGAAAATAACGGGAAATAAGTGGTCATGATGGAAAAGTAATGGCGTTTTTTGTCCAATCACTATTCACTTGATAAAAATATTATATTTTAGACTGTACAATCTTGTTTGAAGGAAATTGATGCATATTTGAATTTTCAAGAGAAATAGTATTTTATTAGGGAAGTGGTACTAATGAAAATAATGACCATTATTTGCATTATAATGGATAATTATAATGTTATATATCATGGTTGGTGGAACACGTTCCGAACCGGGCAGTTCCAGCCGATTCGAGTTATACCAGTGGCCAAGGTTCGCCGTACCGGTACCGAACTCCGTACCGGTGCCGCACTAGTATAGGCGTACCGAGTGTCGGTACGGTACCGTACGCTCGGTACCAACCGTACCGACATTGGTGTACCGATACCGGTACCCATCGGTACGGGTACGGTACGCTCGGTACCGACTGGTACCGACCGGTACAGCGAACCTTGCCAGTGGCTCACCGGTACGGTTCCGGCAACGGAAACGAGATCCGTTGTCGGAGCCAGAGAAGGAGAAGGAGAGAGAGCGAGCGGGGGAGGAAGGGCCAGCGGAGGCCGCGGGGGGCCGGCGGAGGCCGCCACCCTCCTCCGGCCCTCCCTCTCCCCCTCGCTCTCTTTCTCTTTTCCTCTCTCCTACGGTGTGGTGCCCTCTCTCGGTACAGGCCCGACACGGCCAGTACCGAGTTGTCCCGCCTGGAAATCGGTATGGTGCCCAGTACTAGTTCCTCCGACTTTGCTATATATTGCATTAAAACTGCCGTTATCCTTTCTGTTATTATATATAATGTCATGGAGGGGGCTGGAAGCTGTTATAACAGCTGATATAATGTTATAAATGGCCAGTATTTTAACCTTGTTAGGAACATCAAAATTAAAATAATGAAAATTGTATTGCATAAGAATATCTATCTTGAGACTATAGGATAGTGATAGGAAGTAATTCTATAGAAACTTATGGTACACACCTGTGTATCCCCCAAGCTTTAACAAGTTAGATGTGCTATGTTTACTGTGTATGGTATGAAATTCCTTGATGCCCGATGTTATGGAAGGAATGCGCAGGATTGATCATGCTGTGGTGTTTGTCAACACATGACATCTGTCTATCCCTAGTCTTCTTATGAAGAAACTTCGCATGTTGCACACTATAAATTGCGACATTACAACAAACAATGATGGGCTGAGAGACAAAAAAGTTGATAAAAGGAGAAATGCTGGAATAGTCTCTTTTGTGCAGCAAACAGTTGTCGACTTGTAGCTTAACACTTTGCTTTAGTACAGAGTTATGTGGCTTTCTATATCAGATTGCTGGAAATTGCTCAATGCTACATAATCATTTTTGGGCTTAACTTTAAGAGAGAGAAGAATGCAAAACATAGGTTTATCAACAAAGTAGTATGAAAACAATTAACAATGACCAGTTCATCAGCAAAGTGGTACGAAAGCAATGCCATTCTATGGCATCAGCGATGTACTATACTTTGTCTTACATCATATTAGAAATCTCTCCCCCCCCCCCCCCCCCCCCCCCTCCCCAAAAAAAAAAAAAAAAAAAAAAACACCCTGTACTTATCACTTTTTTTGTAAATCAATTTGGAAACAAAAAATCTATTTCTATTTTTTTCAGATTTCTAAGAACAAAAAATATGTTTGCTTCACTCTTTTCTTATTTTTCCAATGAGGGCTGGCGACGAGGGAGAGGGAGGGGGGATGAGGCCGGCGGCATGGTTGATGATAAGGGAGAGCTTGACATAGGGTGGAAAGCCAGTCAAGAGAGCGGCAGAGGAAAAGGAAGTGGGGATGGGGCCGGCCACGCGGCTCGAGATAGGGGATAGCTTGCATCGGGCGGAGAGATGGCCGGTCAGGCCCGGGGAGCCGGTGTGCTTGGGAGGTAGTGATGGGGCTAAGGGTGAGATTGGGCAGAAGAAGAGGGGTTGAGAGGAGAAGGGTGGAAACCTACTTTTAAAAAAATTGGAAATGAAAATTTTTCTTGATCTCTTTTTTTTTATAGAAATAATGGAAGTTGTTTAAAAAAAATAGAAACAGAAAAGGGTAATCAAACATGTTTTTTTGTGTTGTATTCCGTGTTTCTGTTTTTTTTAAAAAAGAAACAGGAAAAAAAAAACCAGTGCCAATCAGGCCCTAATCTTTCCACTATGGCTTAAGCCACTGCAGCAATGTACTAACACTTTTTTTTCCTTTGGCAAATTACCTGTTCTTAGTTCTCTTATATGAAATGCAGCAGTCTTATCATTTCAAATCTCTGGCCCTTTTTATTGATGATATTTGTTTGTATGTTGCTCTTTTGCGCATGACATTTTCTAGCATTTTTTACCATCCATGTATAGCCAATGCAGTGAGCATATCATTTTTATATTTCCTAATACCATGTTCTGCTTTAGATTCAAGTTGATATTGGGAATTCAGAAGGAAACACGATTTTCCGATCTGTTGGTTCACGAGTTGGGTTTCCAGGATATCAAGCAGTTTATGAGGTCAGTCTTATCCACTTGCATTAAAATCTTCAACAAATGAGAGACTGGGATGCTTTTGATGTATATCATCTGAAATAATATCCACTTCACTTATGCAAAGGTCTTCATGGACTCTTTTTTATGGTTCCAATTTTTCATTATTTCTTGCTTTATACGTTCCATTGTTTGATTAATCTACTTAAATTTAGATATGTTATTATTTAAATTAGGTTACTTTCGTGCAATTGGTGCTTTTTAATATACTTCTTTTTTTTTGTTGTCATCTTTTTATTATATTTCAATCTGCATAGCAATTTACATAGTGCAGACAAGCTTGAAAATCTAAGTGCTACAATGTAGGAAGAGGCTGCCATCTGTCAATCTTCATATTCTTAACTGTTCTTTATTTTTGTGAGATTAAGGTAGATTAACATCATCTTGTGCTTCTTTTATCTAATATCAAGGATTTATTAGTTTTCCACAATTATCATTTATTCATCAAAATTGTAGTTAGGGGAATTGGATGAAGCCTATCAAATTTTGTATGTAACAGAGTTGACCTAACATGCTTATGTGACCAACATATTGAATGATTTGAAGCTTTTCCAAGTTTAACATATCTTACAGTTGACTGACATGTCTCAGCTAATAGTGTCATTATTTTAATAGATATAATATCAAGAATATGTTATTATTACTGCAAAATTTAAGATACAAGTGCTCTAAGTACGAGATTCCTCGCGAAACCCTTACCTTTCACCCATAGTTATGTGTCAGACTCCTTTATTAAGGGACATTTTTTTATATAAAATAGAAATAAATTGGTTAAGGTAAGATGACACGAAGGCATAGGAGTTGACAATTGAAAAAGAAAAGAAAGGCACCTTGGCATCCTAATAGGTCACAAATTTCATATTGACAAGTTGATAGAATAGTTTATAATAATATTTTCCTTTGAAGCGTAAGAGATAAGGTAAATAGCATTTTTTTTGAAGAAATTGTAAGAGAGAATAGGTGGTTGAGGAGAAGTGAAAGATGAAAATATGAAGAGAAAAGGGAAGTCTGAAAGGAGCATGGTCGGTGGAACTATTCCGAATCGGGCGGTTCGGAGAGTATCGAGCCATACCGGCAGCGAACCGGGACGGTTCCGGCAACCGAAACAAAAAACCATTGGAGTGGGAGAAGGAGAAGGAAAGAGAGGAAAAGAGAGAGCGAGCGGGGGAGGAAGGAAGAGGGAGATGAAGGAAGAGAGAGGGCAACGAAGGCCGGCGAGCCGCGCAGAGAAGGCAGTGCCTCTCCTCCGCCTCTTTTGCAGCTCGCTAGCCTTCGCCGGCCTTCACCACCCTTCTTCTCTCTCCCTCCTCTCTCTCTTCTCTCTCTGTTTTCCTCTCTCTCTTCTCTCTCTGTTTTCCTCTCTCCCATTCTCCCCCTCTCCTGCCTCCTTTATTGTGTTGGTATGGGCTCAGCATGGAATGGTACGGAAAAGTACCGACTCGTGCCGCCGGACAACCGGTCTAGGCCTCGGTTTCGGCAAAACAGACCTTGGAAAGGAGTATAATATAAAGAATGGAAAGAAGAAATGAATAAGTGAGAGGGAAAAGACAAGTTGAAGGAGTAATAGAAAGGAAAGAAGGAATAACAAAAGGAAAAGATGACTATGAAGGTAAAAGAGTCAGTAACAATCAAATTATAACAAAGAAGATCAAGCAAGAAAGGAGCAAGAGAGAGGAAAGCATTCCTTGATATAATCGGTTGCAGAAATAGTGCAAACATGCAACATGCCATGTGGTATGTGCTGTCAACCTTGGTCAACATTATAACAACACTGTATACTTTTAATCCTTGAGTGAGAGTATAATTGATCATGCAACTGATCTCATGACTCTTAAACCCAAACTTAATTACTTTTAGTGATCCTATGACTCTTGAACTAATTGAGATGGCAGTTTACCATTGCATCTTGACGTTAGAAAAGCTTTTTAGGTCTTAGTGAACCATTAACTCCTGACCCTCGGAAAGCAAAGTTTGATTTCTGTTCGGTGATGCAAAGCTACGTACTGCTAGTTGTAAGTGACATTACCTTTTGTGTCATATTGTTCAGTTAATATATTTGAAATCCAACAGCTTGGGATGACGAAAGTCTGCAAAATTGGGATAACAAGCATGCTAGAAAGTAGAAACACAAAGATGTTTACTGTCATGCTCCTTTGAAAACAAGTCTTGAATGCGAGTCTTCTGTGATTGATGTGAAATGGATATTTCCTGCTTGAAGATTTCTAAGTGTCCATTAAGATGGAAATTTGTTGGGGATGTAAAGTTAGGTCCTGACTCTTTGATGTGCTATCAAGAAAAGTATCAAGAGATACCTCATCTTGTGGTATGAGAGGTGGAGGCATTAAAGGGCAGAGGCATTAGCTATAAATCATGAATTCTGGCTGACTCAATTAATGACACTTTGTAGCCCCAAAGACTTGAATACTGTATCATTGGACAGGTAAAATCAGTGTTTATGGTTCTCCCAGTGAAATCTTCATTTTAATAATCAATAACCAGTACAGATAAAACTTAATGAATACTTTACCTTGAATAATGTAGAACTTCTAAGTTCATTGTTTGGAATATTCTGAAACATCTTTTTGGTTAGTTGTTTCTTGCATCAATATTGATTCAGAGGATGGTTAAAGACCCTTGTTGTAATTGCCATACAGGGTGTTATTGACTTTGGTAGTAGTAGATAGATCTCGGAATCACTTTTTATGGGATTAAAGGTTTTTGCTCTGGTTATTGACAGCTAAAAATTTGGATAGTTTCAGTCACTAATTGCAAGTTCATTATATATATTTACAATTAATATGTTATTGTGTTGTTGTGAATTGTAGTGCTTGACATTGGAACTGTCTTAATATGGCGAGCTTATAATTGTGTGCTGGTTGGTCCAGATATAAGAAACTGACCCTAAATTGATATGACAAACTTTTTTGTTTATTGTTAATATTATGAAACATATCAAGACAAATTTACAGTTTTGGTTGTTAATATGAAGCATATTTGTACTTTTATTTCTTAATATTTGAGAAAGGGTATTATATTTAGAGATGACTTATCTGCATCCTTATGATCTTGGTGAGATGTTATAATTGATCAGAAAACTCATCCTCAATGTGCAACTCTAAGACACTATTGTCCATCCAGTCTCAATAAGCTCAAATTAAAGATGTGGCATTTTCCTATGATAACTTCTTTAAAGGAAGAAGGTGGTTTCGAAATTTCAAAAATTTGCTTCTGAAATCCCAGTGAATTCAGAAGTTTGTATGATTGTTACTGGTAGAAAATGGCTTTAATTAAGCTGCATTATGCAACTGCTTTGAGCTCCAGCATATTTACTGGAAGATTTCTGAAACTGTTGTGCAATTTTAGGACAAAGAAGCAAGGGTTAATGGAAATGATAACAAGGAAGAGAACGTCCACGAAGCAGCTTTTGAGGTTCTGCACAAATTGAAGGTATGGTAAAATGCACATAAGTGGGTTATTTGATTCTTATCTGGATCATTGTTGATGCATGCACTGAACACAAGTTTCTCATGTGACTAGGTAAGTATATATATATATTAGGCCATAATCCATATGTTAATGTATCTTTTATTCTACTTATATTTCATGTTATTCCTTTGTATTTGCTCTTTCTATGTGAAAACTTGGCTTCTAAATTGTTATGACTAATCCTAATCTATTATTTTTTCATAGGTTAAGGATTTGTTATCTTTGGTTAAAGTGCATCCTAGACAGCATTATACCAAACCCCCACCACGTTTTTCTGAGGCATCATTGGTGAGTACTCCCTATCATCTTCATATTAAAATTGCTGTTTTTTTTTCTTTGTTTTATCACATGACATTCATCTTTTATTGGACTATGATTGTGACGATGATCTGCCAGAATGGTAGGGTCCATACAGTGCCATGCTGGAGTGTACCGAAATTGAGAGAGGAGGAGAGGAAGAACGAGAGGGAATAAGAGAGAGAGAGAGAGAGAGAGAGAGAGAGAGAGAGAGAGAGAGAGCTGGAGGGATAGAGGGAGGTTAGGGCCTTCGGATTCACCTATGAGAGAGAGAGAGAGAGAGAGACCAAGGCCGAGGCATCCGATGATGGGGAATGATTGAGGCTAAGGCATCCGATGATGGGGAGGGATTCACGAGGGTCGAAGTAGCTTCGAGCTGTCCTGATGCAGCGATGGGGATTAAGAGAGAGAGGGAGGGGGAGGCTTACCTTGAGCGACATCCAGTGTGGAGAGAGAGTGGAGGCTAAGGCTCTTGAAGCTTTCGTTCGAACTAGAGGAGAGAGCAGGCTAGAGAGCTCTCGAAGACCCTCAAAGCTTTCATTCGAACAGGAGGAGTGGTGAGGTTGTTTTTTTAACGCGAAGCGACCCGCATGGCCGTACTGTTTTCGGTTGGTATTGGGTCGGTTCCGTATAGGCCGAACTGCCCAGTTTGGGTCAGTTCGGCGTTCCTTCATTGTGACTCCGGTTGCATCTTTTATCGGACTATGATTATGACTCTAGTTGCATTGTTATTCATTAATGAACTCTAGTTAGTTGGTAATCTGTTATTTCATTACATTCTTTTAATAATATATATACTCTTTACATGTCAAGGTTAAGAAGCTAGAGGAACTTGGAATTGGAAGACCGTCAACTTATGCATCTATAATGAAAGTGTTGCAGGTATTTTTTTGATTTGCATAGTTGCCTTCTTCTACGAAAGTGCATTTGGATGGTTGTCATTACTTGCTTGCTATCTTAGCGTTCTTACCTTTTATCCTAGATATATATGTTAGTCATACTCTTTGTTTCGAATTACTGTTGGAAACCACAAACTTATCAAAAGACATGCTCATATGGTAGCTGCCTTTACAAAAAGTAATTGATTTTAATTTTGTTAGCAAGAATTTGGTCGTGTTTGGCAGTACTTCTGTTTCTGATTTAGTAAGCACTTCTTTACAAGAACTTTCAAGATTGCACTTTGCAATTAATTAGTGTCTTGCAAGCTCCTGTTACTGAAGTAGAAAATGATGAAGTAGTGCAACATTGGGATGATGACCTCTGTTTGCAATTTGCTAAGGTAGAAAAATACTAATGAGTTGCTTTAGTACCGAAGTATCCTTCTTGATCTTGTCAAATCAGGAGTTGTAGTTGTATACATGTGATTAATGGGAAAGATATGCATCTTTTTTGTTGGGTATTCCATAAAACTGGTGTCTTGGTTCCAAGACTTTGTTTTTGGATGTGTAATTATAGGTAGAAGATGACTTAGGTGGCTCAATTCATTAAAGTATAGCTTAGACCTAGTTTGACGTGGACTTTATAACTAGAGACTCTCTATTACCTTTTGCTCTTGAGCTAAAAGTTCCTTTTTTTGCTCTTGAGAATGTCAAAAGCTATGGGTTATTGGTATTGTTCCTATACGGAACATTGAAACCATAGTAGGCATGTACCTGAAATAAAACTCTGTTGTGAAAATAAATATTACTCTGGAAAAGTTTCAGATATTTATGCAGCAAAAATGCATAGGAACATATCTGAACTCATGTAGATGATTGCTTCCTTGAATAGTTGCTAGCCCTCAGACTCAAAGAAGGACGAAGAAAAGACAGGAAAAGACTGAAAAAAGATGTCTTCTTTTTTGCATCATCAAACTGATTTTCACGTTTCTTTGTCATTTAGAGCTCCTTAATTATATCTAACATCTCTAGACTTTCTCCTTCAGAAAGAATGTGGAAAAAGCAAGCAATTAAGATCCTTTTACACTTTCGAAAAATAGAAAAAATACATTTATCTAGAATAAATGGTCTTATGAGATCTAGTCATTAATATTTTAAAGTTATGAAATTGGTATTTGCACCAACATGGCACCATTCCCTAACCTTGTATTCTTGTAAAAATGAATAACTAGATTTCCTTAACTAAAGTTCTTTACAATGGTTTATGAGTACATACAATCTATTTGACATATAGACCAGGATGATGTTTTGCTAGATTTAACTGCAGCTGTAAATACAGATTGAGAAATGCACACTAAAATTAAAAGTTTGTCTTATGGAAGATGTGTGTAATTTATTATAAGTTGCCATGTATAACTACTGAAGATAGTTATTGAATTTTATGAATAAGATACTGGTAAATTGTACAATCTATTTGCTATGAGTTATTTCCTTTTTCTCTTTAGAAATGGTGATTAAATGTTAAATAAAAACGTCATATGTTTATACTTCATTAGTTCATTTCATAATGTTAATATTAAATGCCTTTTCTTCCTAACACTATTGAAAATTTAAAATTGATTATTGGTTACGTTCAATGCTTGATTACCTGAATTGTTTGTGCATGCAGGACAGAAACTACGTAACAATGAAAAATCGAGTGCTCCATCCTGAATTTCGTGGTCGCATGGTATGTCATGATTTTCTGCAACCTTGGCAAGTGATTTACTTTATTGAAGGTCCAAAGAAATTTTCAAGAAAATCTATTTGGATTGCTATTTGATTTGGGATATGTTTCATAGATATTCTAGCCTCAGCCGCATTCTGTTACCATATGCAGTTGATTCTTTCTTTTCTTACATTAAGCATACCAAACGGTCGAAACCCTTTTTTACATGAAAATGAACTAATGAAATGCTTAGTGATAGCTAATTGCATTTGATGGCATGGTTTTTTCTTAAAATATGCCTTCACTTGCTCGTATGTTATTCTGTTATATACCTAGCAAAGCTTCTAATATCCAGTTTAAAAGTATGCTGTTTTTCTCTGTCAATGTTTTAAAAGGCGGCTGTGATATGCAGGCGGTTAAGGGACCGTATTGTGCGTATGCAGCATGCAGACTGCATATGCAGGTGCATAAGTGGTTACTATTCTTTAGCTATTTAAAAATAAGCATAATAAATTAAACACAAATAAGAACAATAATGATACTTATATTTTTTGGATGGATAATAATAATACTGGTAACAATATTAACTAACAATTAATGCTTATTTTTTTGTAGCTAATACTCAGTGACAATAATTATAAGATAATAAACATCTTAAATGGTCAATGCCTGTGTTAGGCCCACTTGAAACCCAGATCAAGCCTAACCATTAGCTTGAACCTACTTCCCTTGCTTGGACCCACGTAAGAATGGGTTGGTTATGTGGCTCTAGAATGCTAAGCAGGCTCATATATTAGCTGTACAATAGTAAGCAGGCTGTATATTCAGCTGTGTAATGCTAAGTGGGCTATCTGTTCTCTCCATTTACTGGTGACCACATATAATAACTACATATAAGCAATGCAGTGTGGTCAAGGGACCACATAGCATATTCGAGCCTATAGGCAGTAGTATAAGCTGCATTATAAAACACTGTTCTTCATAATATTTTCCTTTACTTCTATTGTTATTTTGACATCAAGGCAGTTTCCTGCAATTTCATCCATTTGCTAGCTTAATCTTATGATATTTGGTGTTCTAGTTTTTCCTTTGACCTTTTCTTTTTAAATTTCTGCGATTCTAGGTGTCAGCATTTCTTTGCCATCATTTCTCGGAGGTTGCCGATTATAGTTTCACAGCTGACATGGAAAATGAGGTAATTTGTTAATGCTTTCATATGGTATCAATATTATGTTCTCATGAAGCTTTGTCCGGGTGATGAGACATTTGTCTGGTTAAACAGGAGAGAAAACCTTAATATGCTGACATGTTAACAACTGATGCCTAGTTTATGTGTGCATTATAGAATACATACATAAGTATGTATCTTTGCAGGTGCATTTATGTGCATGAGCATTCTGTATTTTTGTGCATGTGTATATATAGAATATAAATGCTCGCAAAGAGGAGGTGGTTAAATCAGTGGACACATTTTTTTGGTTTTTCATTATCAACCTCAAGTGATTATTTGGTCGGAGATCTCCTTTACTCTGTCTTCTTTAGTGCTGCTAAACTTTGATCATTGATGCGATTATAGCTTATTTAATTCTCAGTAACTGTTGACTAAGGTTTTTAATTAGACTAATTGGAACATGTATTAGGTGATACTTATTTGCATACTTCATTGTGTATGTTATAAATTTGTGATGACGTATGGTGTTAAACATATGATTCATGTTTTCCTAAGTGGAAAATTTAATATCTTTTATGGGTCACCTGGATTTGTTGTTGATTGGTGATTGCCAAAAGGCAGCAAAGGCAATTTCAATATTCTATTTGGTTTCGCATAAACTGAAGGAAAGGAAATAAAAATGGTGTTCCTTTCCTTTTTCCTGTATAAATTATAATATTATCCTATGCAGTAGGTGGTCCTTCCTGTTTATTCAGGTAATATGTAATGGAGGAATACTTATGTAAAATATACTCTTCACTTTCTAGTTTGATCTTTTGATTAGATGGTATTGTTAACTTCTCAGCCGTTCTTTTTTTTCGGTTTATATAAGTATACTATCTGCTAGAGATATTTATGATAGTTACCCACCAAAAAAATAGAGAGCTTGAAAAGATTTTTTTCCCTTTTTGTGTCTGGATTTGGGGGATCGTATGTAAAAAAACAGAGGAAAACAAGAAAATCACTAGGGAACTAGTTCACAAGATTTACCTGCTAATATGTTTTATTGTTCCTGTTTACATTTGTGGGCTTTCCGTATTTGGGAAAATCAAATTTAATCCACTGCCCTCATGAGTCCTGGAAAAACATGAAAGCATAACTATGATTTGTAGTTCAGATGTATTAAAAGAGGGAAGATGACTAATCTTGTTGCCACTGTACCTGCTGCTGAAGACAATGATTCAAATTTTTTTTTCTTTTCTTTTTGATGATGAAAAAGTGTTATACTACTGGAGTTAATTGGTATCAAATTAGGCTACATTATTTGGTTGGAATCTAAAGTTAATTGGTATAGATACACTGCCAAGTTTATTAGAAATTGCACGGGTACAATTTTTTTTAAAAAAATTATCTACATATTCAATACATAAAAAAATGGCCTAATTCATTTTGTGATTTTAAAACTGGTTTATTATTAGGATTACTCTAATTGTTCTTTTAACACCTTATTAGATGTTTAGAACCCCGAAGCACTTGAGTTAATCTGTATCTTTTGAATAAAGTAGTATGTATTATAGGCTGGCTACACCTCCCTCTCCCTCTCTGCACAAAAGAAGGGAAAAAGGCCCTAAGTTCTCCACTTGCTACCCGGTTGTTATTCCACTCCTGCACTCAAATTTTGGGGTTAATCCTGTGAAAAGTGCTCCCTACAGCTTAATTTATCTCTGTAAAGCGCCATTTCAATATGAAGCTTCTTGCCTAAATTTTCGTCAGTTTGGGCTCATATATACAATAAAATCTACCTCATAAGTCAGTTTCTTACTGAAATTCCAAAGTGATCCCTAATTTTGAATTTGTTCCAACTGAAGATGAAATATTTTGGTTTGGTTTTGGATTTTGTCAAGATAAGTTCAGATCACTTTTTAACACTAATTTAGAAGATCGATTCAATCTATTCATGTCTGTGTCAATGAATTTTGTCTTAGTGTTTCTTCTTATAATTGGCTACCGTGGTGATTGCTTGTCTTTTCAAATTCTTGCTCACAACTTCAGCATAAATTTCCTTAATTACCCCTTATGTAGTTCCTTCTGTGCAATTTATGCCCCTGTAATTAATGTGGCCTGTTGTGTTTTGTTATTATTATGGCAGAAAAAGTAAAAAAAAAAGCAGGCCCTTGGATTTGTTGAATATTGTTATGCATCTCAATCAACAGTGTTACGCGATACTAGTTATTTTGCATGTGCAAAACTTGCAGCCTATTCAAAAGAAATGGGCTGAGTTTGATGTACAGTGGGCCGGTCTGATGTAGCAGGCCCCTGTATTGGCATCAAGATATGTATAGATGATGTGTGATTCATATGAGCAAGCTCTGAGAAGATGCACCTGACATGCATCTCAATGCAGACCCAAGAACTTGTCTGATTTAGATCTTCAAATGGTCCAATGAGTATTGGACTTAACCCTATTCCTTGTTCTAAAGGTATTGTGTAATGGATGACTATGATCCCACAGCATGCATGAGGAGTCGCACCTCATAGGATGTTCGACGAGTAAAGACTTCTCAAATATATGCTTTGAAATTTTTAGATGCGTTGTTCTTCATGTTTTCTCACTCCTGGGTTCAAGTCACTGGGACTAACAAAGCATGACCATCCCTCTTTAACATAAACACTGGCTACAAAGGTGAGTCCAGTTATGAGCAACTTCATATTTGCAGTTCAGCCACAAAAAGCTTTGGCATTTAAGTAGTAGATGAGATCTATCAACTGCTTGCTAGATATTTCATCCAACCACATTTTTTACTTGTATGTGGATGGAACTCTATGGAATGATAGTATAAACTGTAGTAAGTGGCCTTATTAGTATTTATTTATTAAAGCTAGTTCCTTTGCATGTTTGCAGTAAATATAGTTGTTCTTATTTGTGTTGTATTAATTACTGTGATCTTTGGCATCATGTGCTTGCTTGCTGTTTGATCAGCTTGATAATGTTTCTGCTGGTTTGACGGAATGGAAGGGCCTTTTGAGAGATTATTGGTCACGATTTAGCAAGTATTGTGATCTTGCAAGTGATACTAATATTCGACAGGTAATGATTTTACTAGTGGGCAGCATGTTTATTTTAGTTCTATAGTAATAATTCTATTAATTTCTTTATATTTTTTATTTTAATTAGTTTTATGAAAAAAGTCTATATGTGTTGCAGGTTGAGAAAATGTTGGAGGAAACTTTTGGTCACGTATTGTTCGCTTCCCTTCCTAACAATTGCAGGGTGTGCCCAAGGTGTTTTTTTATACATTATAATTGTTTTGTTATGATAAAAATAGTTGATCCTAGAACTATGACTGCATGTGCTACTTGGGTTGCCACCTTAGCAGTTGATTTTCCATTAGTATTCTTCAGTGATATCACATCTGAGAAATGAGTCTCATTTCTCAGAAACACGTAATAATAATGTTAGCCGCTTCGCAGTCCTTACTGGACACTGGATGATCATCTAAGTGTCTTCAACTCTGCCCATTTCTGAGATCATGATAAGTAGATGACCACTTGGTTGCAGAAATATATTTATTTAGATCTGCAACTGTCTTCTCCCTTTTTTTTGTTAAAAAAGATGAAGCTTGTTTTTAAGCAGAAAAATGGAACAACCTCCCTGTTTCATTTTTAAAAAAATAAATGGACGCAACAAACTAAAGGAAAACCAAAACATATGTTTGATAACTTGTCTTCAGTATAGTTCATCCAAGCGTTGTCACTTTCATTTTTTTTCTGTTGATCTATTGTCGACATAAAAATAATAGAAAATAACAATGGCACGATCGTAATACTACGAGAATGATCATAAAAGAGTAAACTCTCGTTACTGCTGTACTTTTTTTTTTTTTGCCATCAGACAAATTTTTTTGTTGCCGCCTGTCTTAGCCTGGATACTTTTCCACATAGCTATTTGCTTATTAGTTGTTTCCTGAATGTAAACAAGCAATCAGTAGGCTTTGCATCAAATGTAACATTCTCTACTGTTTAGAACTGGTAAAATTGGAATACCTTTTAGCCTAACCTCCTAGATTTCAGTTAAAAAGTAGATAAATGCTAGCTATATAATTTCCAATTTATGGGTGAAAGTATTCCAATGGTTGTTGGATTCAGTTCACTCTTCTATTAATTGTGTCAGTATATAAATGAGAGGGAGGCATCTGGCAGGTTAACTTCAGGCCTTTGGGATGTACTACTCTCTCGTCTTATGATATAACATAAGATTTTCCTATTGCTTTATAAGAGGAATTAATGCAACTATTTGCATGCATACAATGCACGTTCATGCCTAAGTTATGTGTTCTTCCAGCGTATACATAGCTGCCATGATATCAATATTTTGCTGAATTGACATTTTTGAGTTGGCAGAACTAATGATGGAATCTCCCATCCATGTTTTTTGGAATTGTAACTTATTGGCATAATGTATCTATGCAAATTCAACTAATTTATTGCTATCCACTTCTTCAATTTCGACCATTTATGATTGACTATATTGTCCATTCTGCAGTTGTTCAGAGGGAACCTTGAAATTTAAAGTCAGCAGGTTCGGTGCTGGCTATTTTATTGGTTGTGATCAACATCCCAAATGCAAGTGAGTCATCAGTAAGGACTATCTTTTTTCAGTAATGTACTTTCTTTCTCTGGGCCTCCATCTATGCATAACTTATAATTGGAATGATTTCTTGTTGTTATCACTCATTACTTGGACAAGAATTTGAAATATATGGCCTGTTTTTCTGTTTACTCCAGCATAATTATGAATATTAAATGGGTAACTGTAAGACAAGTTTGATTGCCAATATTTGGCATCATATGCTCTCTGGTAGAATCATCTATATTTGAGAATCAATTAAAATTTGGTCATTGCTTGCTGCAAAAGCTAATTATTGCAAGAGAAGATTCGACAGCATATATCCTGTTGAAACTCCTGCCTGATAAGTTGGGACATAAGGGGTGTCTATTTTCAGCTGTCTTAAGAGCAGTAGTGCAGCTGTTCCCATGAATGTTGTGAACTTGTAATGCACTTGGCTTCGGCATGTTTATGAATGATTGTGGTCCATGAAAGGACTTACCTTGCCTAGGTGATATGCTGTTGGACCCTTTGCCTTTGCACGGATAGGACTACCTGATAAGGGCTTAATTCTAGTTCATTGCTATGACCTCAGTGGATTTACTATCACAGATCATCACATATGGCTTTTTTTGATATTTGAGATAGGAATTCTGTAGATTTATTATTGCAGAATGTCACATTGGAATTATGCAACAGCTCTATTATTTTATGAAAATTGTAGCCAATTAGAATAGAGAGACATAAGCATTTGGACTTACAATTTGAGACCACATAGTGTTTCATACAAGCCAAATTCGGTAGATACCTTGAGTTTTTTTCCCTCCCTCTCAGAGGGGTGGGGGGTGAGGCGGGGGAAGGAGAGGGATGATTTTGGGAATTCCTTTCCAAACCACCGCACTCATCATAGAATTTTTATATGATTAAACCAATGTACCAATATTCTCATTTAATAATGTAGGGATAGATATAGGAAAATGCATGAAAAGAGTTAGAGTGATTATTTGTAGCAGCATGTTTCTTTTGAGCTATTAACATGATCACCACAAATTCTTCAGATTAAAATGTTATCTAATCTTAATACATAAAGTAAGCTCGATGGGTGAAGCATCAAGGTTGATATGTTGGGCTAGAATTTCAGGACTGGCTCGGGTCTAGCCTTGGCCCAGCCCAGGCCTGGCCCAAAGCTCGAGCCTAATAGCAGGCCCTGCCCCACCCTTTCTTCTCTCTCTTTATCTCTATCCCCCCTCGCCCCTCTGTCTCCCTCCAGATCTCTCATCCTCTCTCCCTGTCCAAATCTCTCTCTCCCTCTCCCTCCCTCTCTCTCTCTCTCTCTCTCTCTCTCTCTCTCTCTCTCTCTCTCTCTTTCTCAATCTCCTCTCTCCCTCCTAGTCTCGCTCTTAATTTCCTCTCCCTCCCGATCTCTCTCCTCTCTCTCTTCCTTCTCCCTTGCTCTCTCTCTCTCTCTCTCTCACACACACACACACACACACATTTTGCACCTGAGAGGCTTGAGAATAGATATGGGCCTGTCTAATCAGGCTCTTGGTCAGGTTTGGGCTGGACTTTGGAAAAACATTTGGGCTCTGGCTTGGCCTGAAGCTTGAAACTTTTTTCCTTAGGATGCGCTGGGGCTGCATAGAAATCCGACTGCACCAGCTCAATTGCTATGTGGTTAAATCAGGTTAGAATCAAAATGAGTATGTTATAAAGGCATTTTGAGTTGATCCTTAAGGGTGGTGGAGAACTAACTTTTACATGCACAAACAACTTTTAACAAGCCCTAGATAAGGGTAGCAACTCGCTTTTCTATCCAAAGGTCGAGAAAGAAGAGGGGAAAACCTAGCGTAAGATGGGTGGAAAGCAGTTGGAAATGTTGACGTTGACCAATGACATAACTAGAATGAATGAGGTAGGACTGAATAGGTAACCCTAAACTACTAGCTTAGTGCTTGTTGGTTATGGTTATATTCATGATGTAGTTTTTATGGGTTTATTCATTGTTTTTTTCATATTTCTCTAGGTTTGGTTTCTGGAAATCAATGGTCAGAAGTAGGTGGTATGGGAACATGGCAATTAAACATATATGTGATGATGTTGATTGTTTCTGTGGGGTTCATAGTTAAATGATATTTCCGCAAGTCCTGGTGCTTTGTGATGCATGCTATTACTTCTTTTGGTTCACAGTTAAGTGATGTTGAAACAAGTATGTGTGCTTCATGATGTATGAAATTAGGAACGATGGGTGATTGTGCTTGACAGCTGAATGTGAAGAAAGTAAATCATATGCATAGTTTCCATATGCATCAAACATGGATTAAAAAAAAAGCAGTGTGAAAGGGCTACAAGAAAGCTGGATCAGATCTGGATGTCTTTGGGTCTTGACTCAGATTTGTTGCAAACCAGCCCAGTGGAGGTTGAGTTTTGATTGCTTAGTGAATGGCTCTTAACATCCACTAGCAATTTGTTCTTAGTTAGGTACAGGGTTTGCAATACCGAGCTCTATAGACACATGGTACAGTTGCTGCATCACATCCAGTGTTGTGCCATGTGTTGGCACTGGGGTGTACCATTCCTACCCGTACCATATGGTAAGCTACCTTTCCAATACCCAGTACTAGTACAATAAACCTTGGGTCTACCTAACCCACTAGCCCTCCTAGATGTGAATTGTGGAAAGATGTTCAGAACTCCTTAGAGGCTCACCATCAGACAGCATTTCTGGCAATCAAGGGGAAGGTTTGAGCAGCATTTTTGTTTACTTCAAGAATTTTCCAAACCACAAGCCTCAATATTCATATTTGTATGTTGATAACTCATGTACTGTAGTGATGACCCTTTTTGGTCTCTGATTTGCATGATTATGCATCTGAAGATGTAGATACACAAAACATATGATAATTAAAGTTAATAAGTGGTCAAGAGAGGACTTTTTATGTACCATGAAGTCTTGGTGAAATGATGTCTTCCAGCTTAGGTAGGCAAAATCGCAAGGGTAGGCTGCTCAGAATATTAGATGGCATTACACGCCTTATCAAAGTGTTTATGGTTCGTTGTACTGGCCCGAATCGGGTGGTATGAGGCGTACTGTACTATACTGGTTCGGTATTGATACCCGGTACGGATGGCATACTGACATTCGGTATGCTGAAAAAAATCTGTACCGTACCGACACTATACTAGGATGGCATCGATACGGGTTCCAGTACCAACATTGCGAACCTTGTGTATGATGGTTAAATTGAAAGGTCCGCTGCATCATGCAAGATCAGTTTGACCCAAGGATGCATGATTTGCATAATAGGTCGTTGCTGCATACCATTTTTCCAGAAGTAGTACTTAGTTAATCTATAGATGGATCTCATGTTATACGATGGAAATATAGGTGTAAATTTTAGTGTGATGTGGGTTTCACATAAAGTTTGTGAATTCGCGAAGTGATTATATATGTCGTGCCTATATTGGGAAAAATAGAAAAAAAATGAAAGACTGAATCAATCCTTGTGGAGTAGGCTTTGTCGGTCAAGGAACAATCAACTAAGTTTGAAGACAATCTATGGGCATCTCGTACCTGATATTGACCTTCTATGGAGAGAGATTCATGGTGAACATGACTTTCAGCATAAGCCAGAGCTGCCATGAAACTTGAAAAGGTAGACCTACTGGTCAGTTATGTAGTTAAGGTTATACCATAAACAAACTTGGAGGTATTTTCAAAACACAATCAAAAGTCCAGACAGTGTGGGAGGAAGGCATCTAGGCAAGGATCAACAAAAGAACAAGATCCACCTCTAAGTACAAAATATAAGTCAAAGGAGCCAAATATGACCAAATTTACCTTTTATTTAACAAAATTAACTTGGGTGCAACTGAGCTTCCAAAGTATTCACACTAATAATAGGAAGTCTGTGGTTGAACTATGGGCCATACTATGAATTTTCCGGTAAGGGAAGGACAATTTGTGGTTGAAGTAGGACATGCTTTATAAGCCAGGACATGAGCATAAATGATAGCTGGAGAGAGAAGAATGTGTCTATAGAAAAGTTTTATACAGTCATAGACTCATATAAAAGATTCACATCTATATCCGCTTAAAAAATTTGTGTACAATAATTGCAGAGTTTCTGACAACTTGATAATTCTGTTCAGTGAAACCAGTATGAGTGTATGGGCACCCATTAGCACTTATGCAAATTCTTACTGACTGGAGGTAACATCAGGCTTTGCTTTACTCATAGGGACTCTTGGGGGTTTCAACAAAACATAATTATATTCATTGGATCAAAAATGTTGTTACAAATTTTTCGTACTTAAATTATTAGATTCATGCTGTCTTACTAGAACAAGTATAAATTTAATGGTTAGTGTGTGTACTTGATATGTATTAACTTATGTCTCCTCCCCAGCCCCCCCAACCCAAAAAAAAAGAAAAGAAAAATCTGTGCATTGTATGCATTCTGGGAGAAAATGGTAGGCAGGCAATGAGAAATGACAAGGGAGAGGGATGGAGGGTATGCTTGGTGCTGCTGCTACATTTTAAGAAGTTCCTGGCAGTCGGAAGCTAGGTTTTTTAGCTTCTCCTAAAAGCATTTTTATTAGGTTTTTCCTGTTGTGGAAGCACTTTGCCGATATTGTCCCAAAATTTTTTAATCTAGGCCAGCTTCGTCAATTGATGCATAGTGCCCTCTACTGGATGTACTGTACTAGTACCGGACGATACTCAGTATGGGATGTACTGATTGGTCCTTCACCGAACAGACCCATATCAACACTGCACCAATACGGTGCTGAAACTGGTATTGCAACCTTGTTTCTAGGAAGTGATTTTTTTGCTTTACAAAGGTACTTTATTGCGCAATACCAAAGATGCCCACAGACGCAGAGGGAGAGAGTTTTGGCTGCTGCATGGTATGCAATAATATAGTTGCATAAAATTTTTTTATGTCTGCCGTATCCAGCCTATTGGTAATTCATACTCAGGTGTTTCAAGAGATTTTTGTGCATGTCAAAAAGTTGTCAATATTCTAACTAGTTGCCAACAATATCCTCTCTTCTATTTGACAAACAAACATATTCATAATTTTGTGACAGGTATATTGCAGGCACCTTGTTTAGTGAGGATGATGATGCTGTTGATCCTGACAGACCCGAGAAGTCATTTCCTCCAAAGTTGCTAGGCTATAGTCCTGAATCTAATGAAAAGGTTTGTTATTATCTTTGCAAGTCTTGGACTTTAGAGTTGCAGTCATATAAATCCAATCAGATCTTTTTTGTATTTAATCTTTACATACATTTCTTATTTATTCTGTATTTTGATAACTGATTTTGTTTTTTATATAGATTTATTTAAAGAATGGTCCATATGGGTACTATGTCCAACTGGGGGATGATAGAAAGGGATACTCACCAAAAAGGGCTTCTATTTCTGAGGTTTGTTAGCGATTACTTTAGCATCTATGCATATGCAGGTTTTGTTTTTCTGGAGAAAGTTGATTTGTGTGAAATAATTGCAAGCTAGATGTTTAGTAATGTTATTAAGGTTTGCAAATGTTTTGACCAGTTAGAATGGGGAAAGTGCATTCAATTAAACCAGGAAACAAACAAGGTTGTTAGTCTGCAGGCATGAATGTGCATCAATGTAGATAAATGCAATAAAGCATGCTAACATGTATGGGAGTTAAACAAGATTTACGAGCGAATATGCGCACTAAAGCAATTGTACCAAGACGTTCGTATTTTCACAAGTTGACACAAGCTGCTAAGCACAGAGGCATGTATGATGCACCCATTCTTGATTGTGAACCATGTGTAGGATTATAAATAGCTCCTTGAATTTGTTCCTCTTTTTTCTAATTTCTATTTCATCCCGCTTAATGTTTTAATGCGGTGCACACAGCTGCATATGACTCCTTGGATCAGCCTTAGCCCTGTTGAAGTTACAGAGTTGCATTCTTGGTCCTGACCCATGTGAATTAGCCAGCCCTGTTCACATCACCCATCTTGATGATTTATTATGTGCTCATAATTTCTCCGAAATGGTTTTCCTTAGAACGTATCTAAGTCATTTCAATGTAGGACAGTCCATATGTTTGGCTCTCTTAGTGCTGATTATTCCAAGCTTCTGTCCTTCTTTTCATCTTGCATAAGTCATTTCAATGTAGGACAGTCCATATGTTTGGCTCTCTTAGTGCTGATTATTCCGAGCTTTTGTCCTTTCCTTCTTTTCATCTTGCAAGAATCCTAAAGAATAATTAGACTACAAATTCTGAGTTCAGTAACATCATCTAAATGGTCAGGAGGAAAATTGCATTCAAAGGAACTCTAATCTGAAAGCTTTTGCTTATCTCTATCGCAATAAGGTTGTTCATGTTCATACAGTCTGCCAAGCAAGATTGTTTTTTCTGCAGAAATGCCTCGTCTGGAATGGAACTAAACCAGTGCAAAGAGCAAAAACTGTCCTATTATATCTCTTATCATTGAATATTAAAAGATGGTGCAGATTACCTTTTTTTATATTTATTGGGTCTAGATCTCTTGAACTTTATTAGATTTACATCCGATCTCTAGGGAGAACAGCCTGCTGTCTTGGCCTTGGATCTGCTGTTATCACCTTCCAAAGTAGAAATCTAGATAATCTTTTATTGGGAAATAAGAAAGAAGGTAAAAGAAAGAATGAAGATACAAGAAAGAACAGGGGAAATAAGAAGCGCTGTGGAAAAGAGAATAGAGATGAGTCATTCAGTCATACATCTGGCAGTTCCTATATTATTAAATTACAGTGACCACAAAACAAAAGTTTGTAATGGCAAAAATACACCTGTAGTACAGCTAATAACAGAAATGCAGCTAATAACAGAAGCAATTGAGGAAATTATTTTTTTAGAATGTTTTTACATGACATTAAACATTCAATGCAAGGTTTAAAGTCTTATACTAGTATCCATTACCTGTACCTTACTAGTATAGCAAATATTCATATGGTATGGTACTGTCCAGACTCCAGACACTTAGTATGCCTATTGGTGCCGGCACAACAAAAGTGAGATGTAGTAACATGTGTTGGTATAGTGCGGTACTGAGGGGCATTTTGGTGGAGGTTTGTTCTTGATACAATGTAATATCACCAGTATGGACCTGTATGATACAATACATCAATCCATGATTTGATGCTTTTTCAAGCTGAGGCAAGTAGAAATTTCACAAAAGATTGTCAATAGAAAAGTTATTTGAGGGAAGTTTGTTATGCATTCTTTTTTATACTTTTGATGTTCAGGTTTAAATTTATCCTACTTTTTGATCTCGTTTACTTTTAGCCTCTGACTACAATGATTGGGGGGGGGGGGGGGGGGGGGGGGGACTCACTTTGAGAAAGTTGAAGCTGATGCAAATCTCCGTTTCAGGTGAAAGATGTTGAGTCTATTACATTGGAGGATGCTATTGAGCTATTGCAATATCCTATAACATTGGTATGCTTCATTTTGATAAACACTTCGTAATTACCATTTCTTTTCTTTTTTATCTTTATGCATATGATAATGTTTCAACATTTGAACTTTTGTTCCATACCTTTGCAATATAGGGAAATCATGCCAAGGATGGATATCCTGTTCTATTGACACACTCAAAATTTGGATTTTCTATTAGGCATCGTCGAACTGTTGCTCCGGTACCTAAGGTATTGCAACTTATTTATTGCCTATTGAGGTTTCTCTTGACAGCAGATGTTGTACTCTATTTTTGCACGTCTCTTGATAAATTTGATAGAAGCACCAGATCATTAAGAGCATATTTGGTTGTCTAGAATGGAAATCATGCCTATTCCTAGGAATTCCCATAACCTTCTAGGATGATTTGATTTTGATTTCTTTGTTTGGATAAGTCCAAGTAATCTTTGGGGATGAGGCAAACCTGATAGCATGTAGCAAAATATACTAAATTATCAATGCTAATATTCCTAATATTAATGTTAATATAATAGTATTATGATTCATAGGAATGATAATACTAATACTGATAGTAATATAATATTATTATATTATAAAATAGAATGATAATGATTAATAAGATAATGTAATTCATAAGTAATATAATATTATCATACACAGCATTATATCAATTATAATTTTTGAACTATATAATTATAACAATATAATATAATGTAATATATAATAATGCCATTTTTGCAGATTAGTCCTTGAAATCTTTTATATTGACATGTTAATATCTATATTTTTTTTAAAAAAAAACCCTTCTAAAGTTCTCTGTTCATACAAATTGATTCTTTTGTTAGTTTTTGTTGATTGAACCTTGGTTGAGATTAACCAGGCAAAAGGACAAAAGCCTTTATCCTAATAGCGAATGAGCTTTAAAACTTGGCCTCTTCTTGCTCACTTCGCCCTCTTGTTGCTCGGCACTTGCTGCTAGAGGACCAATGGTGGAGGGGCATGGTTAGGAGTTTGGTTAGCTTTGAGAGTTAGGGGCAAAAATATCCAAAAGATATGACATTAACGATGTTAGAAGTATAAAAGTAGAATAGTCCATTCTCATATAGCTAACTTAACCTAAAGAACCTGTAAGAAATAAGTTACTAGATTTTAGAGATTAAAATATAAATAGTAAAAAGATAATGATTGATATGCAAATATGAGTGATTTCAGGGGTTAATATGTAAAATATATTAATAATATTGATATTATTAATATAATCTTGTAACAACATCTTAATCTTTTACTATAACATTGTATGATATTAGTATCGTTATAATATTTTCATATTAATATTAATGTTGATTTCCAATTTTTCATATGAAAACCTTTGTCATTATATGGACAAATATAAATTATGTTACTTATCTTGATGCTTCCCAAATTTTCATTTGAAGCTCATAGTTGTCAGCAAGGTACACCGTTTTGGTACTGGACTCCATATTAGTGCCATCTTATTATTATACTGGTATGCCTGGTATGGAGGTTGGTGTGGCGAACCGAACGTTGGTATGCATTCCGTACTGCATACCGATACCAAATTAGTACGATATGGCATACTCTGTACCGTCCGGTTCGGTATGGTATGGCGTACCATGGTTGTCAGTATAGTCAAGGCATCATGTTAATCTTGGAAAGGTTTTGGAATAGATGAGCAAAAGCTGCAGAAGTGAAAGTGCAATAGTTGGAATGGTTTTGAAATGGATTGAAGCATCTGAAAACCTTTTTCATTATATGGGCAGATATAAATTATGTTACTTACCTTGATGGTTCTCAGATTTTCATTTGAAGCTCATAGTTGGCAGTATGGTCAAGGCATCATGTCAATATTAGAAAGGTTTTGAAATAGGTGAGCAGAAGCTATAGATGCAAGTGCAAGAGCAGAAGTGGAAGTCCAATACTTGGAATGGTTTTGGAATGAATAGGAGCATCTGAAAACCTTTTTCAGTATATGGACAGATATAAGATATGTTACCTATCTTGATGTTTCCCAGATTTTCATTTGAACCTTGTAGTTGTTGGTATAGTCAAGGCATCATGTTGATATTTAGAATTCTTGAACGTTTATATTCAAATATGGTGTTTCATCACAGTGATCTTGTATGGCTAAATATAAAATGGCTCTGCAAGCTTTGGTGAAATTTCTTGTCATTACCTCTGTTAAGTTTCAATAAACATGTGAGATTAATTTATCTGGCGTATCTGTCCAGTTAAATCCTTGTATACATCATATCTTAACATTGCATTTAAAGCTGGCATAAGTCATCTATGTTTATTTCTATTCCCTTCTCTCTAAACCAATTATATTATTTTTGGGGTTCTTTGACATGTATTCTGTTGCATGTCCACAAAAAAATATGGGTGTCTCATATTTTCATTACATAACTTCAGAAGGTTTTCTGCTGTACCATAAACTGCTGTTTAAAACCTTTGATCCTGTTTCTTAACTGTGGAAGTTCTTCTTGCAGAGTCTAAACCCTAAGAAGATCACTCTGGAAGCTGCATTAAAGCTTTTATCAAGTAAGAAAGCCAAACAGTTTGGTCGTCCTAAAGGCAAACCCAAGCCTGTAGAAGCCTTGTGGGAGTGAAGTGGAAATGCAAATAAAAGGCAGAGGCCACTAGCTGTTTTGACACTGATCTCATACAAAACATGCAGAACCTTTGGCTGTAGTAGAGAGCTCACGGGAGAGTCTCTACTGGCTGAGTTGGTGAAGTCTCTTGTGTTGATTCAAGAGACTTTGGTTTGATCTTGCCTCCACACCTATATTTGGCAAGTCTTTCTCCCATAGTTCTCCCTGAAAAAGGGGGAAAAGCAGAGAGCTCGCTGGATATTTTTCTTGGTGAATACTAAATTTATTCATGGACTTTCGGTGAATACTAAATTTATTCGTGGACTTCTACCAGCATGTAACCTTGGCCGTCTCTTCTAGAGTTCAGGGGACTCCTAAGCATTCATGCGTTCATGTAACCTTGCCGCCACACCTATATTTGGCAAGTCTTTCTCCCATAAAAATAAGTCATGTATATGACATATCAAGTTTTGTTGTAATTCTAGCAATTTCTTGAGTTTTTTTTCTTGATCATGAGTTATAGCCTTATAGGGCTTTGCTTTGGTATGGACGCATTTTCCTGTCTCCCACAAGATATCTTGGGTCCATTCTTTGCATACTCGTTTTAAGAGTTATACTGAGTTGTTTCATTACCTTAATGCTGGAAATTAATATACTTTTTCTCTCTAAGATTCTTAATGTTCTTTCCTTTTTATATTTTCTTTTGGTTAAAATTGTTAGGTCAATTATATATATTTATTTCCATGCAAATAGTGTTCTTTATCCACGTTTTTTTTTATTATTATTATTGACGGTGCTCGTCTGCTTATGAATCATCCAGCTACTACTATATTATTGAACTGCGACATTTGGCTTCATGGTTCGCCAGGGAATAGACTTGAGTTTTTATCTCAGTAGCTACTTGTATCGTTTTAAAATCCATTCAGGTGTAATGATGACTGGTGGATGAACCCCGTGGGGTTTTAGTCGTACAGGGAATCACAGCCGTTAATAATATTTCGTGCATGGCAAGGCGGAGATTTAGTGACAGGTTCTCCAATCTGAGGGTGAGGGTGCCGTACATGGTTTCCTTAACTAAAGTCGGCAAGCGGGGTGCCGAGTGTACGGCTACGTTCATTTTGAATTGCACAATACTTGTTCGTTTCTGCCTAAACTACTAAATAAACCCCTCGTGGTGTTCACCGGCCAACGATGCTGGCGTGTCCTCAGAGAGAACAAGTGGAACTAGAAAACATCGGGGGTGTGATTATCATGCTACGGTCACCGCCTTCGCCGTCGTCTATCACGTGATCAAACGGTCGCCATTGTTACAACCTAAAGTCGGCACCGGTTGCCGTCATCATGTGGATACCCTCGTCTTTAGTAATGCGTCCATCTCCTTCCCGTTCTCGCTCTCGGGAAGAGAAACAAAAGGCGTTGACAAGAAAAAAATCAGGAGCGTGGTTACCAAGTGCGGCAGTAGTACAAAATATCTCCGACCTGATCATGAATCACGGACGTCCACGATACCTCCTATCACGTGCGCACGTGCCCAAGTTCGTAAAAAAAAAAAAAAAAAAAAAACGATGCGGGGTTTAGAAGGGGTTTGGAAGGGCATTACCAATCCATTCCCCTCTTTTCTGTATTTCTATTTTTTGTTTATTTTTTCGTCTCAAACTTTTCCTTTCGTCTTCTCTCATCAGTCATCACATGAGCTCGACTCTCCCAACGCCTCTCCTCATCAGCCTCCAAGATTCGAACTTTAATGAACTGTAATCTAACCCTCGTTTTTCCACCCGTCGATTCCCCTAAACCCCGCCCCTCTCCGCCAATTCGCAAAGAAACAGACCACTTTTCACCCAAATCCAGCAATATGTGGAGAATTATCGCGCAAACAGCATCAAATTCCTTGAAGAATCTGCGCTTTTTTGCAGGTGGCTCGCTCTCGGCTCTCCGGCCTATCTCCAGCTTCCTGGGTTTCTCCCAAGATTCGTTCTTGTGCGAGAAAAATCGGATCTGGGACCTCAGACCGCCTCTCAGTTCTCGGTTTTGTGATATTGGTTCTCACCGCAATGGAGAACTCTGGCCGTCGGTTGGGTACTCGAACTGCTCAATTGGGAAGCTTTCTGGTTTCTTGGCAAATTCCAAGGGTTATGCTAACGTTGCCGAGGCTGTCGTTTCTACCGACTTGGATGAAGAAGCCTCCTCAATCGAAGAGATCCAAAGCCTGCTGGAAGAGATGAGCAGAGTTGAGGTAGCTGAAGATTGGAAAGTAAGCGATCGTTCTCAAGAGTTTCCTCAGAAGGCGCAGCTAGAAGAGCCGAAGAAAGTGAGTGGAATGGGTGCCAAAAAGTATGCAAAGCTCCGGCAGAGGCAAATAAAGATAGAGACTGAAGCTTGGGAGCAAGCAGCTAAGGAGTACAAAGAGCTTTTACAGGACATGTGCGAGCAAAAGCTCGCGCCGAACTTGCCATACGTGAAATCTTTGTTTTTGGGTTGGTTCGAGCCATTTAGGGATAAAATTGCTGCCGAGCAGGAAAAATGCAGGGATGTGAGGAATCGTGCGGCGTATGGGCCGTACATTGGTCAGCTTCCGGCAGACATGATGGCAGTGATCACTATGCACAAGCTGATGAGCCTGCTGATGACTGGGGGCAGTAATGGGAGTGTTCTCGTGGTGCAGGCTGCATGCCAAGTTGGTTCAGCCATTGAGCAGGAGGTAAGTAAGATTTACTTGATGTAATTTTCTTTGAATAATCTTGTCTTATGTTGTTTTAGTTATACTGTTCATTTGCTTAAAATTGGACCTCTGAAATTTCTGGAATTGCTGTATTCTTCATTATCAGGCATGATGGTTTACTCTTGCATAAGAGATTTTGAGGGGAAGATTGAGATGTATGTCTCTTGTTCTTGAGGCTAGATAAATAACTTAGCCTCTTTTTTTTTTTTTTGCATGTTTAACATTGTAAGAGCAGCAATCCAAATTATGTTACCTACCATCTCCCACTTGTTTTTAGCTGGAAAATTTGAATAGATGGTTCACTCTTCCTCTTCTTCTTTTTAGTTGGGGGAGATTGGTGTCTTCATTTTACTAAATCTGCGATTATGTATGCATGATAAGTGACGGCTACTTGGATATCTTCTCCATATTGAATATATCAATGACCAATGGCAAAACATGTATCATTAATTTCTTTAGGTTGGTAAAACAATACAAGACTGTGAACATGAAGATGTGTTCAATATTCTTGTTGTGAATTGTGCTTGTCTTAGTCCTGGAGGGAGGATGTTTTCTTTATGGTTATTCAATTGTTCATAAACTAATCAACTTATTCTAAGAACCTTCAGAAAGTTATTGATTGAAAGAAGCTTGCAAGATCACAGAGTATGTGAGCCTTTGTGTAGTTGGATCTAATCTTTGAAGTTTATATAGCTTTTGAATATTTTGAGCATAGATATCTACTTATTGCTTTGCTGAACTCTTCTAGGTTAAATTTCTCGCTTTGTTCTTGTTGTAGGTACGACCCTACTTTTATTAAATGTCGCATTTATTGACTCCTTTTGGAATATAACTATGCTTTCTTCTTTATTGTTCTGCTGCAAGGCATATATACATTTTATAGCTGTGCTGTTGGTGTAAATCAGGTTAAGATCCACAGGTTTTTGGAAAAATCAAAGCAAAAGACCAACATCAATAAGAAGAGTGGAGTTGCAGAAGTTGATAATATAACTAAAGAGCAAGAGCTTCTGAGGAAAAAGGTTACAAATTTGATGAAAAAGCAAAAGCTGCAACAAGTAAGAAAAATAGTAAAGGGGCAAGATGATTCCAAGCCATGGGGTCAGGATAGTCGGGCTAAGGTTGTGTCATCTTTTGCAACTACTTATCAACTTTTTCTTCTGCTTTTTCTTTTGTTCTTGCACGTTAATGTGCCCGCTATTTTTTTTTATTGTGATTATTAATTAGGTTGGGAGCCGATTGATAGAATTATTGGTGGAAACAGCTTATATACAGCCTCCTGTTAATCAACTAGCTGATAGTCCACCTGACATTCGCCCGGCATTTAGACACTTACTCAGAAATGTCCAAAATGAACAAAAGTATGAAATTGGCATAATTGTAATTCGTAGTTCTAAGTAGTCGGCTGTTTTTTTGTATAACTTGCTGATGTTTCATTGTTTAACAGGAAGATCAGCCGAAGATATGGGTTTATTGAGTGTGATCCATTAGTCCGACAGGGGCTAGATAGAACTGTAAGTACATACTCTTTCCAACCTAGCTGTATATTATTTTATGCATTGTGTACTCTTTGACAATGCTTGCTTGGGAGTGAGTCTTAGATAATGCTGTTTATTTGACAGGCAAGACACATGGTGATCCCATATATGCCAATGTTAGTTCCCCCTATAAGTTGGAAAGGGTATGAGATTCCAAGAAATTTGTTCTTACCTTTTTATTAACTCCAGTTACAACTTAGTTGCTTCTAAGCTTTTTAACAGATGTTATTCTAGATCACAAGAGTAACTACTGAAGTTCTAATAAGTCATTGCATCCCTCTTCCCCAATTAATGTTGATTTTGAGTTAATAATTATCATGTGTAAAAAAATCGTTCTAATTTATCATTTAGTGCTTTAATAAAATGATAAGCAAGATTTTCTAGAGAAACACCTAGTATTTGAACCCTGGACCTCTTGAAGGGGAAGCCCTTAGGAGTAAGATGCCAACCAACTATGCTCCAGTTGTTGGCAAAATGATAAGTAAGATATCTCACTAGGATTCACCAGAAATTAGCAACACCAATTTGATACCATCCCACACCATGCAACTTCTCATGAATTTAGTCTAGGAGCATGATTATCATATATATATATATATATACACACATATATTTTTTCAGTATTACCGTTCAATCATTGACAGATATGACAAAGGAGCACATTTGTTTTTACCATCATATCTCATGCGTACACATGGATCAAGACAGCAACGTGAGGCAGTTAAAAGGGCTCCAAGGAAGCAATTGCAATTGGTTTTTGAGGTTTGTCATCTTACATTGATCGCATCATCTTTGAGTACTATTACTCAGTAAAATTTATAGTGGTACTTTGTATTCCCAATTTCCTGATAGTATATAATCATTAATCAGCAAGTGTGTTCTCCTCATATATATATATATATATATATATATATATATATATATATATATATATATATATATATATATATATATATATATATATATATATATATATATATATATATGTATATATATGTATATATATGTATATATGTAGATATATATATATATGTATATATATGTATATATGTGTGTATATATATATATATGTATATATATGTATATATGTGTGTATATATATATATATGTATATATATGTATATATGTGTGTATATATATATATATGTATATATATGTATATATGTGTGTATATATGTATATATATGTATATATGTATGTATGTATATATATATATATATATATATATATATATATATATATATATGTATATATATGTATATATATATATATGTATGTATGTATGTATCCATATATATGTATGTATGTATGTATCCATATATATATATATGTATGTATATGTGTGTATGTGTGTATATATGCATGCATATCTATATCTATATATATATCTATATATCTATATATATATATATATATATATATATATATATATATATATATATATATATATATATATATATGTATGTATGTATGTATGTATGTATGTATGTATGTATGTATTGCATCTCTTGATTTTCCCCTCCTGATTCTTTTTAGCAAATCTTGCATTTTCATTCTTCTGGTTGAATGGTATGTAAATTTATAATTTATGTTTATACTTTGTTTTTCTCCATCTGTGTAATCATTTTCAAGCCAGTTAGATCCTCTTTATAGATTTTTTTCTGCTTTGGGTGCATAACTTATGCCTTATGGTATTTAGTTTATTTGATTATGCAGCCATAAAGGTATTGCATTTTCACATTTCTATTGCTTTTTTTTCCCATCTACACATGCATATGCGTAATATAATCCATGCCTTCTAAACTTTGGAATTTTGAGACTTTCTTGTAATTACATGGTGCCTGTATTTCAAGTCAGTAACCTAATTCAGCACCATTCAGGCTTTGCACATGTTTCTGATTGAAAGTTAATTATTTTCCGGCTGTTAATTCGTTTTCTGAATTATCATTTAATATTCTCTAGGCCCTGGATACACTTGGCAATACCAAATGGAGGGTCAACAAAAGAGTACTTAGTATTGTAGACAGAATGTGGTCTAGCGGCGGTCGTCTTGCCAACTTGGTTGATCGTGATGATGTGAGTTGAATCTATTTTTTGTTGAATGTAATGTTCTATAGTTAATCAAAATCTTTTATACTGTAATATACTTTTGACTTGAATTTAGGCCATTTTTGTAGCTTGGTACTTGTTTTCTTGGCATCCAATCATTTTTCTCTAATCCTTCTGCATTGTAGATTCCGCTCCCAGAGAAGCCAGAAACTGAAGATGGTGCTGAAATAAGGAAGTGGAAATGGAAACTAAAATCAGTGAAGAAGGAAAATAGTGAAAGGCATTCTCAGCGATGTGATGTGGAAATCAAACTTGCTGTAAGGATTTTCATCTTGATACCATTGCAGAATCATAATTCATTTATTCATTATGATAGAGGCCTGAAGTGAAATATTACACCAACTGTTTGTATTTGAGAACAGGTAGCCAGAAAAATGAAAGATGAGGAGGGCTTCTACTATCCACACAACCTAGACTTTAGAGGCCGTGCATACCCCATGCACCCATATCTAAATCATCTTGGTTCGGATTTATGCCGAGGAATCTTAGAGTTTGCAGAGGGGCGTCCGTTGGGAAAATCAGGCTTGCGCTGGCTGAAGATACATTTGGCAAATTTGTATGCTGGCGGTGTGGACAAGCTATCATATGATGGCCGGATAGCATTTACTGAGAACCACTTGGATGACATATTTGACTCAGCAGATAGACCATTGGAAGGAAGAAGGTGGTGGTTAGGTGCAGAAGATCCATTTCAGTGCTTGGCTGTTTGCATCAATCTTGCAGAAGCATTAAGGAGCTCATCACCAGAGTCTACAATTTCACACATCCCTGTGCATCAGGTGCTTGGAAAGTTTTAAAAATAGCTCTCAGTGGTGCTTGATATCAATGCGGGTGTTTTTAAAAGAAACAAAATTGGGCCTATTTTATCAATAGAAAAGCTTAGGATTTTCAGTTGGATCTTTTTAGGAAGCAGGGAAAGTCATGTCTTCAAAACCCAATTCCTAGGTCTAAGTCCATTGCTAGCATGTGGGCTGTGACATTGTAATCGACTCCCCAAGTGATTTTAAAAGAAAATAAATTGGTCATATTTTATCAAATAGAAAATATTAGGATTTTTATTAGCCCCTATATGAAGCAGGGGAAGTCATGTTTTCAAAACCCAATCCTAGGTCTAAGTCAGTTGCCAGCATGTGAGCTGCTGAACTGCAGTTGATCTCCCTCCTCCTAATAATTATACCCATGAATGGGGCTATCCCTGTATCATTCATAAGCAAACAAAGGGAGAGAGTGTTTTCAACAAAACAGAATTGTGGCAACTGTTCTTTTACTTCCAGAGATGCTCGAGTGCTTCTCTCTTCTCAGGTCTGCTTTTCAGATTAGTCAATCATGTAGAGCTTGTTAATGAATATGACCTTCTTTAATGAACTTTTGGGTTGTCTTAATGCTCTTGTTAGCTCACAGGTTTTGGGTATGGCCCAGTTATTGTGAGCATCTGGGTTTTCTAAACTCGGCCATTTTTATGGGAATCTCAGAGGAGAGACGTGTTTGCATGTTTTTCTGTGTGCATGCTCAAATGTATGAATATTGCTGAGGATAATTAGAGCATACATGGGTGGATTAGTGTCTGAGATATCATTTATGATGCACCAAAAACTGACTATTTTAGCCCTATTAATGTTACATTATCAAACAGTGATGCTATTATCCAGGGTATGTTCAATTTGCATAAAAACAATGTTTGTGCATCAAAAGGGTTCTTGGTCTACTCATCATTTTGTTCCAGCAGTCTTTGCTCAACCAACAGTAATGAGAATAATGCACAAATCCAAATTGAAATTGGTCTACTTCTCAGCCTTCCTTTGAGGATGTCCTTTTTCCTTTTATTGTTTATTTTGCTTTTGCTGCTCTTGTCCTGTTGATCCTTAATTCAAAATTATTGCTTCCAGCTGAATATTTGTGACAGATATTGCACAAAAAAAGGAACATGTGTATGAAGTAGAAATTTTGCAGAAAATTAGTTTGACAATCATTATTATTGAGTTTTTTCTAATAAATAGTTTGAAAATCATTATTATTAAACATGTTAAACATCAAGTTCTGAAAATATAAAATATTGAGTAAAATTGTGAATAATCAGGACACTTGTATGACTGACAAGTTCCCTTCCTCTAATGTAGTGAGAGAATTATATGTCAGCGCTCTCATAGTGCAACCCCCCAAAGAAAACTTCAAATATCCCCAACAAGGCAGACCAAACTTCCTTTAACCTGGAAATATTGTATTCCATTTTTGGAGATAGAGAGAAGGAGAGGATTAAAAAAATCCACTAAAAGGTCTGAAAAACGGGACAGCCTTGGATTTGGAGCACTTTGTTGGTTTCTCACTTATCCTAGGCAGTCTTCCTTACTTACAAATTAGACCTATGCTGGTTTCTTGCATACCCTGGCCAGTCGTATTTACAAATTAGTCCAACATTCTTGTTGCATATCAGGTCATGTGGAAGCTTTTATTACCATCTTAATGTTATTAAATGGAGGTATTTAACTGTTAAAATTTCATTTTATTCAGGATGGTTCATGTAATGGTCTTCAGCACTATGCAGCTCTTGGAAGAGACAAGGTGACAATATTTCTTAGTTACAGTCTCGATAATTAATCAGCAATTCTTTCTGGTATTGATTATTAATCTGTTGAAGTTTGACTTGTGTTAGAGGAATTTTTTTAAGTTCTTGACTGGTGATATTGAAAAGAAAGAGAGATAAGATATTAATTCATCCCGAAGAAAAGATGGAACACTTTCTAATAATCTGGATCACAGAAGTATGTGACTATAAAAGATGATGAGGATGATGATGAAGTTGTGAATCCCAACAATCATCTATAATACTTAAAAAATAGAAGCATGTTGCATTATCAGGAACCTTTTTAACTGCTTTCGTTCCTTCAGTCAGTTCATCAAAACACCTCCCTTGGTAGGGTTGTCACTATCAACCTCAGAAGGGACTTCTCTCAACTGACTTTTAAGTTGTCTATTTAATTTTATAAGTTATACCTTTTGTCAAAATTTGTTATCTACAAAGATATCTTCCACTAGTATACCCTCTGTTAGCTTTGAGTATTGACATTTTACCTAGTCAGTAGACATCAACATTCTTCCAAGTGTTTCTTGTTGTTCAAGCATACTTTGGAAAGAAATAAAATTAATCACAAATCTAGTAGCAACAGGCCTTGATATATCCTTTCCATTCGTGGGCCTTAGGATGCATAATACTCATGGACGATTATATGTAAACTTTGTGATTTTTTTCTCCCTTTTACTATATAATTTGCCACTAGCTTATTATAATTATTGTGATCAAGGTTCACCATCTCGGTATTGGACCCCGTACTGGTACCATCCTATTATAGTGTCAGTACGCTTGGTACGGAGGCCAGTTTAGGATACAACTTGCTTTTGCTTTTGGAATTCACAGTGGCACTCTCCTTTTCCTGATAATTCGCTTCTTCAGCTTGCAATAACAAAGCGCTGTAGGAATGGTAACTAGGAAAAATTAGTGGTGGCTACAAGAATAGTTATTTTTTTTACTGCTTTTTACCCAATTTTGCCAGTCAATAAGGGTGAACTAAGACAAAAGATCGTTGGCATTGATAAGTTCTATAATTACTTCTTTTAACTCTTTAGTCTTCTTGCTTCAGTATAATAATTATATGTTTGAGAGTTTGCATTATTGAAAGGTGATGTGCATGTGTTTTGTGAACTATTCTCCTCCACTTGACTAAAAATGGTGTCTTAAGGGTGAGGGAGAGAGATCTAACGACTCATGAAGAGGCAGAAAAAAGGTTTTCTTCCCACTACATTTTGTATGATGCTTGTGCCCTTAGCACACATGTAAGGAGGAAGTCCTCCATGTCCTAATTTTGCTTACTGTAAGTATTTTCTGAATATAGTAAAGTAGATGTATCCTCTCAAATAATGAAGAAACCTTATCTATATTGCATTTACCCCCCAAAAAAATCTAATAAATAAATATTTAGATTGCCTTTTCAACATACTAGTTTTGCAGTGGTCCATGTGATGAATAATCTTACTTGAAAATAGTATTCTCTTTTTTTTTCCTTATGCCTTAACTACTATGCATTGGTTAGGATTATATTGTTCTATTTTTAAATTTACTTTCTTTCTGTCTTTGTCTATGTCTAGTTAGGGGCTATCTCTGTAAACTTGGTTGCTGGAGAGAAGCCTGCTGATGTTTACTCAGGAATAGCTGCTAGGTATGTTGTTTTATTATAATATGCAACTCCTTTACCAAGTCTTGCTTTAATTCATGAGTTTGTAGATGTGGGAATATCTGGGTAACTTATTTAGTTATCAAGATTTCTGGAGCAATTCTTACTAGAGGTGGACTTTGCTTCTTGCAAGAGAAGAGGATATCTACTCCTGACTCCAAAATCAATAATAAGGAACCCAAATTGAAGATCCACATCATTGATCATGATCTATATTTCTAAGAGTGCTTAGAAATCAAAAAATCATAACTTTTGATCTTCTCTAATTTATGCATCATATGGACTCAAAAAAGGGACAGGTTTTCATTTTGTTACTGAACTAAAATACTTGATAAAGCTTTTAAGTTGAGAATCCATCTTATTGATCATGACCTAGACATGTTAAAACATGTATAAATTGAAAGTCAATAGTTTTTAATGCTTAGATCATAGCAAAACTGTCTCAAATGCTTTAACCATTTATTTTTCTGTCTGTATAATGCATAGGTTGAAGACCACCAAAATAAGTGATTTTTGGTTTTTAGGCATTTTTGATGGAATCGATCATTAATTAGTGATATAGATCTTCGATTTGGATGCCCTCCCCATTATTGATTTTGGAGTCACAGTTGATAATATCTCCTCTCAAGAGGAGCAAAGTCCATCTCATTTTATTATATACTAGAAGCTCTAATGGTTTGCTTTTTGTCAGACATGATGTTCATGGTATAATCATGTCATAAAGGCTTCTAAATTTTACCAAAGGGAAATTTATATGCTTATTGTATTGGTGTCAGATACATGCTCTTGGATTTCTCTCATTAGGTATTGTCCATCTTGAAGAATCTTTAGACAAAAACTTAATTATCCGAATATTTCTATTTGTATGCGTTCTTGTTTGAGGGTGGAAAAGGGGAAAAATGCAAAGGCTTACTTGTTTGAGGGTGGTAAAGAGGAGAAAAAAGCAAAGGCTGAGAAAGCAATTAACAAAAGAAATAGAAAGGGTCAATGCTTTGAAAAGACATCATCTACAAGAGGTGAATGTGGCAATTCGAAGGGTCACTTTTAATCACTTTCTGTGCTATTTGATCATATGAGTCTCTATTGTGCCATCAACAAGGTGGTAGTGCAAAGCAAAAAACCTAGGACATCTCTAAGCTGCTGCCTTGCTGTGGAACTTCAGTTCTATGTATTCAGGGTTTTGTGGACAAGAATGAAATCATGGTAACTCAGATAACTGTCCTGACTAGCCTATTAGACCAATGACAAATATGCTGACTGGAAACTAGTAGAACTAAATATACCACATTGGCTAATGGAATGAGAAATTTACTCATGATCTGACATAAAAGAAATCTTTCTCCTAGTATGTTGGTACCAGTGTTTTAAGTCTCATACCCCATTCCAATAGCTTACCGCCATGGGTAGGGTCAGTAAAGTATGCCTCATACTGGCGCATGGTACGACATTGAAGTTGGCACAGCAGCTATACAATTTGTAGGTACTAAGGCACACCAAGCCCCTATATCATACCAGTACCATTCGGGATCACTATGATATGCCCTGAAAAATTTATAGTGATTTTGTTTTGAAACCTGTAAGGGTTATAGATCCATGAAAGCTCGAGTAATGGCTTCAGGCTAGCCTGAGGCCTGTCAGATATGCCTTGGCCCTTGCCTTACTAGATAGGAGGCAATTCAGGCTTCTGGCCAAGCCAAACCTCCACTTTAATCAGATTTTTCAGTGTGTTGATGTTGGCCTAACTTGAAGTCTGAAGTTGATTATGTATTTATATATACATACACATGATACACTTGGTACACAATAGGTGCACTTCTCATGTCATGAACTATTATTTGGATGGGCATACATAAGATAGATGGCTATAAAGAAAATGTATTTCTCTCCACCATGCTATAGCCCTGGCCACCAAAGTGCCCACTGGCATCAAGAAAGTATATTATACTGCTTGGACCTTTAAATGTATTGTCTTAGTAGTTTTCTACTAAGACTTCTAAACAATTATTTAAAACATAATGTTGAAAAAACATGTTTAAAATGTAATACATCATATTATTTTTTCGATGGCAATCTAATGTGAGGCAATCTAAATGCAAGTACTGTTTAAGTTATGTAGCCAAATGTACGCCAAAAATTTCACTTTTTAAAACCTTGTATGGTGCTCCCAGATCTTCTTAAAATTTACCAAAAAAAAGAAAAAAAGAAAAAAAATCTAATGAAAACAAAACGTTTCTGAACATTACAAAATCAAAGAATTGAACCAAAAGTAAGTACAATGAATCTAAGCTTACAAAAATATTTTGTCAAATTTCTAAAATTATCCAAGTTTTCGATCGACCTATCAAAACCAAAATGTTTAGGTTTCAGTTGTGGAGTTTAGGCAAAACTTAAGCCTTAAATTTAGGTTGCAGTTTGCAACTTTGGAAGAGGCCTTTGATGAGTCATGGGAACTTATACCTTGTTCCGTGGGATAAATTTTAGGTTGCTCTTGCAGATTTGTATTGATGGATATTTTGTTTTCATTTCTTCCTTCTAATACTATTAATTATGTGTAAGGATCTGCCCTCGTACAGTATTCTGTTTATGGTTGACCTCTATGTCTATGAACTAAGGGTCAATAATCTCACTTCTGAAATCTTTAAAAAATTGGAATTTAGCGGTTTAGGACCCCCGCTTAGTATCTGAAAGAACTCAACGGTATTGCAAAGCCTTAAAATCCAACAGCCCCTTGCAAATGGTTCCACTTCACATTAATAGAAGGATGTGTAAACATGCATTTGGTGCTTCCCTAATCTTTCATATTGCTAATGCTTTTCCCAGGTTTATTTACATAAAATTAACAAATCATTGACAGACTGAAGTGCTGAACATCAATTTACACTTGCTTGCATTTATGCTACAGAACATGTACTATATAATATCAGGATTTGTACTAAGAATGATAGTTATATAATAACTGCATATGTGGCTAAAATTGTTGATGTATGGGTAAATATATGCATTTTAGATGTTAATTAAATCTATAAGACATTGACTATTCGGCATTTGCTAATAATTTGAATCTGATAGCAGTTTTACTATATTTACTCTTTCAACAGAATTTGAGACAATGAATATTGATTTTTTTTTTCATTTAGAGTACGTGAAATCATGCAGAAAGATGCTGAGAAAGATCCAGCTACGGAGCCAAATGCATTGCATGCTAGACTATTAATTGATCAGGTCAGAATCTGGTGTTTCCTCCTTTTTCCCCTTGATTTACAATTTTGAGGTCTCAAAGTATTTCAAAAATATTGCAAAGTAGATTGAAGTTTTAGTGCAAGCCAAAGCAACCATGCGTAGATAAGCCAGACTCCTATTGTATGTTTAGTACTAGATTGAATGTAGTGGATTTTTTTTTTCATCATACAATATTTTTTGGTGGTACCATAGAGCTTTTTTATGGTTTGCTTTTGTTAAATTGGTGTGTTTAATTTCTCTCTTTTTTTTTCCCATCATCTTACATTGCAATATTATGTATGACTTGGTGGAAAGAATTCTCTATGTCACCGAGCCTGACATGTGCATCTAATACATATTTGAGTCAGAGTGAAACCAGGACATAAGATAAATGATCTGTAGCTCTGTGTTTGTCTGCATATATAATCCCCCTATAGATGCGACCTGATTTGGGAAGTTCTCATGTTGGACACATATCCATGAGCTCATGTAATGGTCTTCTATGTCTACCATATCATGTTATATTATGCAGTTATTCATGGCTTAGCTGTTTTAGATATGGTTTAGCTACAAATAATTTTCGTTGTCTCGATACCGGACCTGGTACCTATGCTACACTAGCACTGTGTCAGTATGGTACGGTACGGGATCTTTTCAACGTACCGAGTGTCGGTATGCCTCTTGTATCGGATATCGGTACCGAATCGGTACAGTGCGGTATGCCCTGTATAGTCCGGTTTGGGCCGGTACGGCGAACAATGGCTGCAAATTTGATAGTTCTTGGTAATTTTTCCTAGTTGTATACTTTATAGGATAATTAGTACATGCCGGTTTCTCCTCATGTCGATACAGTTTAGTTGCTGATCCTAAAATAGAACTATGTGACAGTAAATATTTTTTTATATAGAGAAGATTGATAAGAAATTTTTAAAAACATTTCCTTGATTACTCTTTTCTATTGGATAAGTATATGAAAAGTAAATGGCAATGTTCTTTGCTAATTGTTTGTCTTCAATCAATTCTAGGTGGACAGGAAGTTGGTCAAGCAGACTGTAATGACATCTGTGTATGGTGTTACTTATGTTGGTGCTCGTGAGCAAATAAAAAGAAGGTTGAAAGAACGGGGTGCTATTACAGACGATTTGGAGTTATTCAGAGCATCTTGTTATGCAGCTAAAGTAATGAATGGGACAGTGCTATCTCTGAGTGCTTGTTGAGTAACTTATATTATTATAAGTATTGCATGGAATATCTGGCACTGGCAGTTTTTTCATATGTTATTGGGAAATAATCTTCTTGTTCTGTTGATGTGCAGACTACTTTGACTGCTCTAGGAGAGATGTTTCAAGCTGCGCGTAGTATCATGAGCTGGCTTGGGGACTGTGCAAAGGTTTGTCTTTTTGTCGACTTGATTTGTATGAGATAGATATTATATGAGTATATTTTCCATAAAGCCAACCCTGATAGTTGGGGGTGGAGAACTTCCAGATGGAGATCTAATGTAGATATGAGTTCAGTTGCAGGAATATTGACCGTGAAGCTACAGTCATGCTAGTAGTCCATTTCTAGGTGTTTGGGTCTAAGTAAGTGGTTCTGTAGTTCACTTACAATTATCTCATCTCCCATTTTCAGGAGCAATTGCAGTTAAAAGCTTGGAAGTTGCTTACTAGAAGTTGAAATTGACCATGTTTAGTTTTAGAGTAACTGACCACATGCAGTTAAAGACTGTTAATCCATGGTTGACCATAGTTCACCATGCACTATTGTCACTTTCAAAAACCACTCACCTTTGAAAATCACATCAGGCCTATTAATTATGTAACTGGATTGGGTGCAATTTCCAATTGTTTGATTGACTATATTTGGCATTTGGCATACTGCAACAAAACAAGCAACATGATTTTGGCTAAATTGTTTCGGTGCAACCTACCACCAAATAATGATGGAATCACAAGAGCTAGTGGCTTAGAATAATCACAGCCAAGTAATTCTCTCACTGTCCCTCCACCCACCACCCACCCTGTTGTCCAGTTCAACTCCCTCTAATTCTTTCCTTCACCCTGTTGTCCAGTTCAACTCCCCCTAATTGTTTCCACTGCCAGCCACCTATAGTTTCTCCTCCATTCCCATCGTCATCATATTTCTGATCCTCCAGGAAGTGCCAGACCTTCCCTTACTGTCTCCTTTGTCTCCATCAATGCCTGGTGAAAGATGTCAGCCTTTATTCATGTACTCATCATTGTGCCTATTTTTCGTATGTGTAACTATGTATCCTTACGAATTCTATATGTTTTTGCTTAAAACTGAATGTTTCTAATCATTGTTCTTTTATAACATCTAGACTGTAATATTTTCCATTTGAAAAAAGTTTTATGTAACCTATGCAAAGAACATCAGCCCATACTGTATTGTTTTCTATCAAGCTACGCTTCTTTTCCAAGTGTTTTGCTCAGACAAACTTTCTTGTTGAATGTTTAGCTTGACTTTTGTAACCATAACAAAACTAAAACTGAGTTTAACAGGTGATTGCTTCAGAAAATCATGCTGTGAGATGGACGACACCACTTGGACTGCCAGTTGTTCAACCATATCGCAAATTAGGGAGGCACATTGTAAGCGCTAATTATTTCGATTGCCCTTAATTCATGTGTCAGATTTTGCATAAACAAGAAACTGACATCTCTCTCTCTCTCTCTTCTGTGAAGATTAAAACTTCTCTTCAAGTTTTAAGCTTACAACGGGAAACTGACAAGGTAGGCCACTGCTCTTTATGAAGCTTCCTTTTTCTTACCAATCCACTTGTAGAGATCTTATTTTGGCACCTATGCCTTATTCCGAAGTGTTAATCTGACATCAGCTTAAATTTTTTAAAACCTGCATCCTATCTGTTTAATATGTAGATCATGGTAAAGAGGCAAAGGACAGCTTTTCCTCCAAACTTTGTACACTCCCTTGATGGGTCCCATATGATGATGAGCGCAGTTGCCTGCAAAAGAGCAGGATTGAATTTTGCAGGTAGCCTGTTTTCTGCTGATATTATATTCTCGAGTCGTGTTAACCGAAATGAGTGTTATTTTTGTCTCAAGCCACTTTTTTCTCCCAATTGCAGGAGTCCATGATTCATATTGGACACATGCTTGTGATGTTGACGAGATGAACAGAATACTCCGAGAAAAGTTTGTGGAACTCTATGAGATACCAATACTAGAAAATGTAAAGTATCTTTCAGGAACTTACTTAAGATCAATATTATTTCTATCTAGGAGACTTGCAGTTGCTTTTTTCCCTTTCATGTGTTTACTACAAGAAGCATCAAATTATATTATATTGAAGAGAGTAAATCAACACTTACCCTCTCAATAGAAGAATGAGGTAGGTAAAATACAAAACAATGAAGCAAAGTTAATAAAAGGAAACTCCTAATACAGGGACAAGAAACAAAGTACAAAATTCTTTAGCAAAAATTAAGAACATCCTTGCATGTCCAAATACCAAAACAGGCAACATTTCTGCCCCAAGTACAATCCGAATCCATGTAAAATTTCTAGAGACCATCTTGTTCTTCCACACCACCTATGATAATGACCGAGCCCAGGACTCCAATCAGAAACCACCTTCAAAATACAAGAGGGGAAAGTCCAAGCCTAAAGTCACAAGACATTCAGGAGGAATTATAATTGAGCCACATCTTGAAAATGCATCCTTAAATCTGATGAAGCTGAACAAAGTAGAAGATTTTCCATGGTTACATCCTCTGTGCAACAGAAAGAGCACTAACTTCTGTAGTGAGTTTCTCGCTTTGGGAGTGGAAACATTTGGGTAGGATAGTTAGGACACGAGAGGAAGAAGACCTTTGACCTTTGATGTGTGAAATGTCTGATTACTGATTCCATCATCTACTGTAGTTATCTAGGATGAACCAATGCTACTCCTTTTGCCTGAATCTGCTGCTTAAGAAGGTTCCTCATAAAGACAGCACAGAATAGTCCATCTCTACCAAAATTTCTCACCCATGGTCCCTAATTGCAAGCAACAATCAAGGAAAAAAAAATCTGACAATTTGAAGATAATATATCTATGCAAAACCTTCTTTCACCATTTCCTCTCGACAGCAAACACATACACTATCAACTGAATGTCCAAATTTTTTCCAGGATTTCATAGACTAGCCTATCCTTGCTTTGGTTCAAGCCCTTCTTACCCCTGTAATATTTACCATTCAACATCTTCTTTTGTGATCCATCTAAATTACAGCTAGAACTCTGAGAATGGGGAAGTCCTACCTGTCTCTCTCAAACCCTTAATATTATAATAAACCAATCATTTTCTCTTCATGCTTCCATACCCCTATCAAATAAATAAATAATATCATTTTCACTTTAGTACCTAATTTATTTTTCCTAAAAAAGATCTATTTTTTAGTTTATCAAGCTTAGAAACAACTATAGATGGAGCCTTAGAATTAAGTGCCTCTACTTTGCAACTTTAAAAACCAGCACCAACTCTTAAGGCTTCATGCATACAAGTACTAAGATAGCTCTACATCTAAGGTTTGCTTTTAAGCCCATGCGACTCAAAGAATTAAGAACTAAATAGAAGTCAACAAGCTCGAACAGATGATTTTCTCAAATTTAAAAAGTACTATCCAAATATAATCAGCTAATCCAGCGTCCTACATATTTAGATCTAGTAACCATTCCCACTTGCAGTCTTATTTAAAGTGTTATATTACATTTACAACCCCTCCCTCCTCCGCCCACCTCCCATCCCAATCCCTCCACCCAGCATGCCTAATCTACACATACACCCCTCAAAAAGTGAGAAAGAAATAGCCCAATTTCTTTGCATCATAACTTTCAAAAATGAAAATTTCCATATAACAATGTGAACTTCTAAGAGCTGGTACAGTGTGGCTGGTCCAATGTTAAGTGGGAAAAAAATCTTTCACTTGATATGAATGCAATATAGTTGGACTGCATGGTTCCTGGGACTTGTTCATTTGTATGTTAATTGGAACATGTGTCATGCTCCTAGCATGTCTCAAAATTGAGCTGTACTGCATTTGATGCTGAAGTGCAAGCTCGATGTCCCTTGGACTAGAGGTTTTTCATACTCTACTGCCTTATTTATTCACATTTCCTCATGACTGATGCTACCTATAGAAAATTTTTTAGCAGTACAACCTTTAAATGAATAATTTTCCAATCTTTTCTCTCAAAAATATTTACATGTAAATGACCAAGAGAAAATGGATTTACTGAGGTTCAGTTGCCTATTTACATGATTGTTTTAACAGTTCTTACCAAGCACATGCCTGCATACCTCTGATGTGTCTCTTTCTGTTGTGCAGTTGCTAGAGAGCTTTCAGCAATCTTTCCCTTCACTAAGTTTCCGACCATTGCCAGAGCGGGGAGATTTTGATTTGAAAGATGTTCTGGAATCAACATATTTTTTCAATTAACCCAGCACAAAGTCCACCTCCGGATTTTGTTTCTCATCATTCGGCATTTATGTATCAATATCAGTATCAGCAGCATGGTAGTCATTCCTTCGACTTGGGCATGGCAACATGAAAGGTGGAATTTCCGTGAGCTCCTTGAAGTGTCATATCAGAGTACCAGATTGCCAATGTAAATATGTCAGGAAAATGTGTTACAGAACTCGTCGGACCCGACCCCACAGATCTTCCCTGACAAGCTTTTCGCCATTAGCTTGAATTGCTAGTTTTCACAAGCAGATGGTGGAGGCTGGCTTTATGCTATGTAGTTCAGAGCAAAGTTCAGGGGAGGAAAATAGCGCGTTGTTCATCCACAGTGGTTGAACAAAGTATATGAAGCATAGTGGCTGAAATGATCACATTTCATTGCCAGTTTTGTGGAATGCAAATCGGAGCAAAAATTTCAGAATAGCAGGATGGTGAAGTATAAGGTGAAGGCAACATGCAAGTTTGTGCACATAGCTTAGCGCACAGTCCCTGATTTTCACATATCTGGTCTAAATCAAACCTCTTATCATAAAAGTTTTGTAATGATCACGAAGGATGAGGTTAGGATAGAAATGATAGAAACTTGAGAACTAACAGGGTTTTCTTGTAGGATGAGGTTGATTCATACCTCCTATATTTTGTGTATTCACATGATTGATTATTCCCATCATTGCAAGATTGCCATCCCAAAGAATGATTATAAGATGGTTCAGTATCCAAATGGTGGTGATTGTAAGATGGTTTTCTTTGTCCAAATCAAGCGGCTAAAAAATGGATGTGTGGGTGCATGCTCCTGACATTAATAACAGAAGGTAGTGATTACTCAACAAAAGAGAGAATAAATTTTTTTAAAAAAATGATATTGCTTACGGGGCCATCAGTATCTTATCAGTCAAAGTTGCCAAGTTTTCAAGCAAACAAAGAGGACTCTCTCATGCATCAGTCATACGGGTACTTCAATGTTGACGGGCAACGGCAGCAGGTTGGTAACAGAGTGATAAACCAAGGTACAAGACGTTCTGTTTTCCTGCATCATATACAAAATGTTTATCCCACTTAAAAGAGCCAACGTTGTAGATGACCCAGATAGTAGCGTCCATTCCTTGAACCTCTCAGTCCACCTTTAAGTCCCGACTTACTTCCATGCCAGAAGCTATCCAACTTCGGATGCAAATTTTATATGCATTCACATCTTTCCAAAAATATATCCAGGATCTTGTTTGCAATTTTTATTAGTCTTATATTACTCTTGTGAACTCTAAAATAATGAGTGACAATACTAATATAATATTTAATTTAACGTAACTTCCATACGATGGGATCAGTTTAGCTATCAAGGATATATCCATATTAACATCCCTAATATCACTATCTAATTTGTATCCACATCTGATTAAACACATACAGAGTAGAAATTTTAGCACTCAATTAATATTCTCATCCATATTCCTCTACTAAAGTGGAAACAAATGCGGATATTCAGCCCTACAAGGGCCCTGAACATCTACTGATCCACAATCGTTAGCACTAGTATGAAGTAAACCTGGGCCCGCATTCAAAGCCCACAGGGCCAAGAAAAGGTCAATTTACAATTCTAATTACAATTTACGGGTTCACGTACACTCTCAATCAGCATTAACTTTGCCGACAGATCGTTGATTTCGTACTTGCTGCAGGAACATAATCTTTAAGCCAAAATCTGGCAGAGATTATGAGTCATCCATCCGCCAAACAGATTAATGCTAAATTTAATGAGGCATTGACCCTAACCATAGGGTATAGGGAGAGCTTGCACCATATTATACATAATAGCATCAGCGGGCCAGATCTTTGAAGGCCATATTTGCAGTCAAGGCTCACTTTCATGGCATCATCCAAAAGCTGATCCGCTATCCAAAGCTGCTTTCATCGGGATGCTCGTTTCTTCAATAACAATTCCAACGTTAAGAGGAAACATTGCAAAGATCTTCATTGCCTGTATCACAAGGAACATGGGCAATTATCAGGGGATTAGAATTTAATAAAGTGGAGTAGTTCAAGCTGCGCTTACATTGAAATACCATTCATCAATAACCCAAGCGGTCATTCAATGAGGTGCGTCCATCACCAGTTTGTCCTGCAGAAATTCAATGTCATCAGAAGGAGACACACACACACACACACACACAGAGGAAAGAAAAGGTGGGGGGGGGGGGGGGGGGGGGGGGGGGGGGTGCAGTACATTTCCCGTTATAATAACTTTGTTCATAAATATTCTGTATTACCTTCCGGAGGCATCCATGATTCATAATCTGGACTGCTGTCAAGAAATGTAGGTCTTGAAGGTCCAAGCACCCGTTTGGGCTGCGACACCTCCTTCCCCGCTTGACCTTCACTTTCCGATTGATGGTTTTGATGTCCATCATCTATAGCAAAGTACCCCCGTTTGTGCTTCAGCAGCAGAGCCACAGCATCAGCAGCCGATGTGTCAGATGACGGCAATCCATCCACTTTAGGAGCTTTATCAACGGTGACTCCAGGCTCGTCAATGGGCTTGCGTTTCCTTATAATAAGACCAGGAGCTGCACGTTCAATCTCCTGACCATCATCAACTGAGGCAAGAGCCTTTTTCCTGTCTTTGTAATCAATAAAATTGTCTGACTCATCTAAAGGAGCTTCCACTATCTTGTTCTCCTCTGGTTCCATGTCCCTTTTGGCACCAAGCCACTGAGGTTTCATGGAGGCGAATGCAGGTGCTCCATTACTTTCCTCTTTGCAAGCATCTTTACCTTCTTCAGCATGCTGCACAGCTTGTGTGGAATGGGAAGTTTCCTCAGGCTGGGAACCTGTTGAAGGCTTTTTAGGCACAATGACCTGCTTTTGTGCAGACGAAGGTTGTTTCAGGATGTTAGTACTTGGTTTGGACTCGGGTACTTGTGCTTTCACATCTCTTTTCCGAGCAGCTTCTCCCATTGGATCAGCAATTCTCAGCAAATACATTATCTTGTCCAACTCGGTTTGAAGATCAGACAGTTCCTTCTGCATTTGTATGACTTTGTCACGCACTAGCACACAAGGACAAAAAAAAATTGTTAACAGTTAAATACATTTATGCAGATCTACGTGCCATCACCAAGTGAAGTCCTCAATATTGTACTTGCACACTTGAAACTTGCATTTATGCAGAAAGATGCTACCAAAATTGACAAGTCAAACATGCAAACACTAAAACAGTCAATATTTCACTCTAGCACTTGCATGCAAGAAAAACAGTTAGATTTAGAAAATGGCAATGCAAGTAGAAAAACAAATTCTACCAAAAAAACTCTAAGAAGATATCACATGAATGTCATCAAAATTTCTGGGATGCAAGAATGCCAACAGGTGGGTGCAATTGATCAAGAGAAACCAAAGATGACACAAGCAGGTGGGTGCGATTCATCAAGAGCTACCAAAGATAGAAGACCATGAAGCCTGCATAGAAATTCTATGTGGGCATTCATGCCTGCTCCAACACTGACAGACACCCCCCTCACAAAAACAAGAAGAAAAAAACAATTCCTCCAAACTTTCCTCACTCTGCACACAAATAAATAAAACATTTGTGGATGTATTTCAAGTCACACAAGCTTCTGTCTATAGATGTATTCTTATACAAACCATTTAATTATGCATATATATTTGAATAATACACAAAAATCTAGAAACATAACCAGTAGAATTTGCCTAAAGTGACTTGTCATCAAGAATTTCAATATGCCATAATCACATTATCAATTGTGCAAATGACTTCAAACAAAAACTATAGTAATAACATGAAAATTTTTGACAGATTGATAACCACATTACAAATGGTGCACATAACTTTTAAACAAAAAAAATTACCGTAATAACAACATGAAAAAATTATGACAGCTCGATAAACCACCAAGCATAATACAGAATCAACAATCGAAAATAGATAGGAATAACAGCATAGCTTGAAGTAAAAACCAATACATCCCTTAAATTACAACTGAAAAAGAAAATTTTGACAAATGCATGTGAAGATCCTCACCTAGTTGAGATGACAACCCACTCATGTATGTGTCAAGGTCATCTGCAGCTTCTGTATTGTTCTCATTGTTTGGCTCCAGTTTCTCTCTCTCTTTTGCAAGCAATTCTTTCATCTTCTCCATTTCATTAATAATGGCTTCCTTTTTGTCGAGAAGAGTATCGGCTGTTTCAACTGACTTCTCTTCGCCAGATTTTCGAGCAGAAGGCTTCTTCTTTGTCCGGTCATAGAACTCATCATCATCACTGCATGATGCAAAGATGCTTTAATAAGTAAATACAGTGTAACATGCCTTTGACCAGTCCTTTCCAGCAGGTTATGATTATTAAAATCAAATATCTAACTAGATTGAAACAACAACGAAATTACAGAGCTCTTTCAAACCATTGGTCTATGAACCTGACATCAGTGGGTCCTTGCATAGCTTTACTAAGGTCTCTAAAAAAATAGCATTCCAAAGCACAAACTAACATCTTCCTGCTTGTTTATATAAATTAGACAGATTCAACATCAAGAGTCAAGACCCTTTTTTTATATCTTATTAGATATTTATCTATAGCTTTTCTGCTTATATTAAAACATAGTAATCTTTTTTTGCCATGAGATTATGAGCTTAAAAGCATGAAGAAATCTGATCTGAGTCTTTCCACATATGTGCGCTCCGAGCAAGCTTGCAGCTTGCCAATAAGGGGTTCGTCATTATAGATGTGCAAGCATGAACAAGAAGAGCCTGAAAATGATGTCAAACTCATTGCAATGATATGGTTCCATTAAAGATGAGTACCGGTTTGAGGGGAATATGTTTGCACAGAAGATACAAAAAGGACTTGAGGGAACCAAAGTGCAGTTGCCATCAATAATAGAAAATTCAAAATGCTTATGTTAACAAAGGCCATGATCTCCAATAGGAATGTATAGTGGCAGAATTTATAAAGCCAAACAAAGTCAGAAAGGACTTCATGAGTAGAGCTATGATAATTAGTGCAGGTATGACCTAAGCATCTTACAAGCCCTTGTTTTTAAGATTACTTGTACATAGCAATTTATATTAAATGTAACAGCCAAGTAATTGAGTAGGAGGCATCTTTGTTTATAAATAATTAAAACATATGATAAAGACAGACCTTCAATTAGTGATATGATAAAAAATAAAATACCATTCAAATTAAGAGAAAAATAGTTTAATTCTTATAAAACATTTTAAACACACTGGCAAAACACAGATATCATCCTTATCTGTTGCTTTGGTTAACTGTGCATGTGTTTTGCATGCTTAGTATGAAGAAAATTTAATCAAAAAAAAAAAAACATATATAATGCTTATCGTGAAATTCTTTAGAAAAAGGAAGGAAGAAAGTAAAAAATGCAACCAGAACAGCAGAATAATTACAGGCTCCATCACTGGACATCCAGTATCTTTACCTCAGCATTAATTAGCTAAGGCTGACAACTGAACGCTGATTAAAGCATCAACTTAGGGACCAGATCCAGCTTTTATAAACTTCTAACAATTTTTTCTTCACTCTTAAACTTTGTAACCATTTTTCCCTCTTTTATTCTATCCAATCAACATAATAACTATGCAAATTAGTGTCCAATTAGGACTCCTGCCAAATATGAAAGAGAGAAAATTTACCAATATGCATTCAAATAACCAGTAAATTTTACCATCTGCCTAGATATATCACTAAAGTTTACAAGAGAGTATTTACCCAAGAAAACTTCTTAGCTGCATTAGAAAACAAGAAGCCTTTTATAACTTTGTTTATGCCTACTTTTAATCCAAAAAAAAAACTAAATGAAGCCCATATACGGTCCCTTGCATAAAGCTGCCTCAAAAAAAGTTGTCGTCTTCATCTTTCTTGTTAATTCTCCCTGTTTCTGAACCCCCATTCATATAGCATGGGTATATGGATAACCACACTAAATTGTTTCTCATTAAAAATGTATCAGATGATACTAAAAGTCAACCTCCACGATTAAGTGTTGCACATATCAATTAGAAACAAAAGCACATTAAATCTCCAGTTGCAATTTAATGAAATAACCTTTTCTACCAAGAGAACTTCCCATCAACATGAAAAATTTCATGTCATTCTCCACGTATCTTTCCAAACAATTCGACTCATGAGAGACATATACATAAAGAAAATATGAGTGTGATACTAATTGAAAGGCATGAATAAACTCATATATATTGATAATCCATCAATGTTCCATAATAGAAATAGGATACAGATCATCATTAATTACCTCAACTTGTCATCTTCATCCTCAACATTTCCTTTCTTCCTGTCACGGACTATCTTTCCAGCACGTGCACCAATACTTTCTTGAATGCTCTCATTCAAAGTCTCTTCCAAGCTCTCCAACTCCTCCATAATCTGAACATATAACAGTTAGTCGTCTTCATAATTTGAGAAAACCTATTTTAGTGAAGTGACAGAAATGGTTTTGACATTCCAAAGATATTAATGACCTGTGATATTCTCTGTTCATTTCGAGCAATCTGTGTTTGTTGACCTTGAGTTAGGCCTCCCTGCGCAATGTCTTTTGCGCGAATAGCATCTATCTCTTTCCTCATGTTTGTAACCTGTACCACCAAAATGATTGTAAAAAATGGGAGCAATGAAAAAAAAAACAAGATGGTTGATTTAATGTCACTCCACCAAATGTTGAAACCGAAGGTTTGCTTATGATGTCTAAGAAATATCAAATATGTGCAGATGCAAACAATAAAATACAGAACAAATACAGTAACTAATTCAAGAAACTAATAATATTGCACACACATTGCTCAAAAGAATCGTAAATTATTATTCACTTTGGAAAACATATTGTTTAGAATAACATAATCTATATTGCAACTTCATTTTTCATTCCATAACAATCTATATTTCAACTTCATTTTAAGCTTACTAAGCCCTTTGGTTGCATTAAGCTCTCAAACTGATTGTCATTGAAAGTATATCGCATAAGCATCCAAGATAAGTCTTGCAAAAATATGCAGATGGGTTGGAAAGAGCCACTGGACTATAATCAGCTAAAAAAATAATGGGGTGAGCAAAAATGAGAGAATAGGACTAAATTAAAGGAACCTTATCCCGTGATTTGATGAAGGTGCTTATAATTGATATCCAGAACTAAGAAGAAGGAACAAGAAGTTGGATTGGATTGCCATTTGCCAATGTTTATCATGTACAATATTATGAAGGTTTGATCATCAGATAAAACAAGTCTATTAAGGGATGTCCACTGAGAAAAGAAAATGTAAAAAGTCTTCATAGTTGACCATATGATCTAGCTGGAACGTACATCAGACATCTGCATAATAATCACTGAAGAGGTTACCTTCTGGGTAAAGTCCACATTCTTCATTCGTTATTACTGGCAGCAGTAGCAGCAGTAATCTTAGTTAATAGTAGTAGCAGTAGTAAATGCAAGTAGTGGTGGTGGTGGTTCCTGCATAGTTACAACAAGGTGGATCACCTTCGGGACCCTCATGTCCTATCATGTAACTGCTTCCCCAGTTTCTCATAAGCCCCCAAAACTGATAGTCATCAGCTTAATTTGTTAATTGGTAATGGATTTGATGATTACTTATTTTTCAATTTAAATCTACCTTACTCATATTTTATATATTTAAGTAATGGAGGTAACCTAAAAAAGCAATAAATGTTTTCCAGCTTTAACAAGCAAACTAAGATAGTTTAAGTAGGTTATACTTGATCAGACTCATCCTGTCCAAATTAAATTAGCTAAAATAATGTTTTCTTCTCTTCTAAAGTGTTTTGAGTTTCAAAGAAAATATGGGGAATACCGACCTCTATAAGTGACATAAGCATGACCTAGTGAATTTGCTAAAGAATTCAAGAGAAACCATGATCCATGAGCTTTTTGGCTGATTTATATAAACAGAAAATCATTCAGGAAATATGGATTTTGATATAAAAAACAAACAGATCCCTCAAATGGCTCTTACTGAATTGAATCCAAGGTTTAGAATCTTGGTACCAGTACCCATACCAGTCGAGTACTAGTCCATGTCGTAGCAGTACATGCCATACTGTATCATATCCACACACTGTATGGCAGTTGGTGCTGACATAGCAGCCAGCACCATTATCCTTATCATTTTCTTTCATACCACTACAAAGGGTGTCCCAGGTACCAGTCCATCAGTCCAGTACGGTATGGCTGGTACAGACCAATACAGTATGGTACTTAAATCATTAATAATTACAAATTGCATGTGGATTCAATGTGAAAAATAACTCAAATCAGCATGATCATAGTGCATATGAAGAGTGATATACATATTTCGGGGAAGAAATCACCTCAGTTTTATCCTACAGCAACAAAAACAACCTGGTATTTTTCCCATCTGAGGAGGGGACTACAGAGAAAAGCTTTAAACTAATGATGCCCAGCAAAAGAAATTTCAAGTGTTACCCACTAAAGAAATATTAAAATTCAATCTTATCATATCAACATTGAGTGAAGAATCCAGATAATGTTAGCTTTAGTGGAGAGATATGTATGCATTAGAGAAAAATAAATGCAGCTCAAGGCAATCTCTAGATGAAAGAAACAGTCAAGGAATAGTGTTGGATGACAAAAGAATTTGTACTTGCCTTTTCCAATCTTTTTATAATTTTTCCACGAGTCTTTTCTTGCCTCTCAGTAAGCTGCCCTTTGTATGTTTGCCATGTTACTTCATCTGAACCATTCTAGAAGACGACCACACATTCAGTTGATCATATCATTGTTCAGAATATAACATACTCCAGCCAGTGATGTATTTCAGATGTGATGAAAAATGGAGATTAAAATAGTAGTAAATAATTCAGAAATATAAAACACCACTTTTTAAAAGAAGGCATGACAAAAAAGAACAAGGGAAAATGACAATCAGCAACTCATGGTATACACTACTGCACTATACATGAACAATAGCAATAATACAGTGAAAGCAAATAGAACAACTCACACCTCCGCAGCTTCTTCGATTGCATCCTCAGCCATTCCCCATGAAATGCCATCTGCAAGAGAAGCTTCAACCCTTGCACGTAAAAGTGAAGCTTCACGATCAAGCATCTCTTCTTGAATCTTAGCACTTCGTATTTTATCCAAATCACCTTCCTATTACATGTTAACCAGCAATGTATGAGCTTTAGCAGTATTATATCAGCATCAACTGTTTGAAAGAAAAGATAATTCAATCACCCAGGATTAAGTGCCAAATATGCCTGCCATAATGCATTAATACAATACTGAGTTTTGGCAGCTGAGAATATTACAGCACTCAAGGCAACTAAATATAGCCAAAGATTATCTTTCACGGAAAAAAATTGACATAAGCTGCTTTAATCATTGACATCATCAATAGGAATTGTAATTATAGAAAGCAAAGCAGGCACTATGGTCACCAATTGCACCTAAGGAATTTTACAAACAAACTGAAGTGTTTTCCCACTCTTACCGCTGGCATTAATTCAGAAGGTCCTTGGAAGATATATAACCGTGTGGAGCTGTTGAAAACAATAGAGAAGAATATCAATAACAACTTTGAAGATAAAGACATTCACAACAAGCAATTCGAGACATTAAATGTAAGAATTTTAGATCAAGATAACAGGCTATCAATTAAATCCATCCTAGACAATTTAAAAGTTGAGCAAGACTAACTTCAATTTCTGACTGCAAGTCAAAACAAAAAAAAAAAAATTCCTTTCTCAATAGAACTTCCCATAATAATACCAACATCCACAATATAATCACAGTATACTAACACCATAACAAACTTATCAAAAGACACTGAACTAGTACTAGGAAAAAGAAACATCATCTGGGATCAACTGAAGCTATCTATAGGACCCCATAAATGCTAATGCACAATCCTGTCAAAGTACAGCCTTGTGCAGTTATCAGCGTAGTTAATCTTTTTTAGATAGTACACCCAAATTGATTATGAGCAGAATCTTAGAAAAGCAGAGAACAATTGATCATAGACAGAGATGTCATAACTCATGTCTGACGAATCCTATCCAGTTAACAGAATGCATACGCACCACCTCCATCATGAACATTAAACCATTCAATGGTTACTTTAACAAAAAAAAAGAATTGTAGCACACATTCAAGAGAAAAAGGAAAATAGGTATCCAGAAACAAAAGAGCAACAGTAACCAAAAAGCCTAATTCTGTTCGTTTAAATTTCTAACATGGCAAGACTACATCAAATATAAACATTACATTTAATGGGGGAACAATTAACATAGCAAAAGAACATTATAACAGTCATTAATAAGTCTACTTACAGGCCAAATCGAATTACATCACCAACATGGACTGCTTTATATATGTTCTTCTTTACCTAAAACAAAATGAAATCCAATAAGCACAGTGAGTGAAAATGATTGGACAAGTAACTGTACAAGTAGAAGTATCTTATATATAACTAATATTAATGGCATAACATATCACCAGTAGACTCAGACGGTGCTGTAGATTGCCTTTTGTGCAAGTTAACAGTACCCAAAATTTTCCTTTTTAGCTTAATGCATGTCTGTTTCATGACATTATATGTGATCTGTCTCTTGTCTTCAATTACTTTATTTTTGCAAGAACCATCACCTCTCATTTTATAGCTCAATATGCCATACGACTCTATCAAATAGGACTCCTTGATCAACTAGAAGACCAAAAGAAACAATCAAACACTTCCGTAAAATAGCACATTTTATAATCCCATCGGACACCACATCAAAGACCATCAAAATTTGCAAAAATGGCAATCCTAATAATATTCCTAAACCAACCAACACCCAGAGGAGAATCTACAAATGATATTCCTACACAAGTATGATTCAAAAGCCCACTAGAAAAATGGCCTCCCCGCACCCCCCACCCCCCACCCCCCCCAAAAAAAAAAAGAGAAAAGAAAGAAAACACCAAATTGAAACTCACTCAAATCTAAACTGCATCATCCTCAGAATGCATTTTTTCTTTTGTTTTATGAAACTGGAAAGCAGGCCCATAAAGTGATCCAAGCTCTATGATTCCTAGACCTGACCTATAAGAGGTATTTGTTCAGTTTCCTCCATCTCCAATTACACCTGTTGATGTTTTTATAAGATTTCTTCTTTCACCTAAATCTGTATCAGAACATCAACCAGAAAAGGCATGCCTTTAAGTTATTAATCTAATCCTGCTTCAAGAATGTGAAAACCAGTAATCTATAAGGACTCTGATTGCCAACTAGGGATTAAAAGCATCAATGAAAAGTTTTAGTATCATATTGGCCAAGAATCTAGCCATGAGATTTTGCCTTATTCCCAATTCTTCCGAAAAATGAAGCATGTCAATTTTTATAATTGATGACTAAACAAGCAAGTCTTCACCATGAAATAGTTGCCTCACCGGTAATCAATAACTTGGGTGATGCCACAGTTTCAGGAGTATTAACTTTTCTAGTAAAATGTGCATTCTTCTTGTGGTGATACTTTAAATAAATCATGCCATTCCATTATGATAATAGCTTTTGTTCATGCAAATGAACTGGTACCTGCATTTTGTTGATGAAGGTGCCATGCGTGCTACCAAGATCATAAAGAAAAGCTTCACCATCTTTTTTAAACTGCAGAACTGTCAGGTCATCAGGACAAAATCAGTCATGTAATAAGAGCTACAGAAATAAAATAGAATGCTTATACCACATGAATTAGATTCATTATTGTGAAATAGAGCAAACAGGAGGTTGTGATGTTTACCAGAGGTAGGACTTCAATGAATGCCCTTACAAGGGGCTGAGCTAATATTGATCGACAATAACTTCATCAATGCATTTCTGATTTTTAAGTAGAATCTATACTCATAAGGCTTACAATCAAGAATGATGCCTAAGTTTGAACATAGTGTGCATAAGAGCCCTAAGCCATAGAGAGGGAGAGGAAGGGGGAGGGAGGAGCGAGTGCGAGAGAGAGAGAGAGAGAGAGGACTAGCACTAAGACTTTTTCATAATCAATTACTCGAGTGTGGCACATGCAATGCATGCTAGAGCAGGGACTTGAAACTTTAACTTTGTAATTGACAGCCACATGCTCTAAGCAAGTGAATGAATGCATGTCACGTGGGGAAACGTGGGGAAACATGAACAAATGTGCGATATGAAAAAGGCAGGGTGGGGAAACTCAGATGAACAGACATGCCTCACGCACGTGCACGTCAAGAGAGTCCACATTGCATAGTAGAATAGATAAGTCAAAAGAGAGAAAAATATGACAAGAGTTGGCTCCAACATTCATATAAGCTACAAACCCTGATCAAAAATAGAGGAACCCAAATGAGACATTCCCAACCAAATATGACCTAAGAGGAAATAGAATAGTATTTCCAATTAGACTATTAGGCATGTACATATGCAACAGAAATGACAAGTTCTACAAAATGTTCTCCCGAATTTATAAGTATAGTTTTAAGGATTCTAAGAATCATGCACTATTGATTAACTCATAGCAGACTTGCCTTCTGAGTATTTTAGCTAATCTACCGAAAAAAATACCAAAGGCAATTAGAAGGGACAACTATCAAATTATAAGATCTTATACTGAGCACTTTGTTGATTTATTATTGCTAAACATCACTACAATCACCAAAATGAAGCTATATGAAGATCAGCTCTTCCATTAGAGATATGAAATGTTATCTTAGCAGTAACTAAAAATTGACAATCATGGTTTCAACCAAGTTCACTAGCAATTGAGACCAAAAAGGACAGAACTATGAACCTTTGCATCTGAACATCCAATCCAGTACTAGAGACATTGTTTTAATATATCAAAGTCTGCCTTTTTTTAATCAAATTCAACTATTTTAGTGGTCAAAAAATGGTCATAACCCATAAAACTTATGTAACTTTCTATGCTGATTTTTAATCTATCGAAGTTTTAATAGTTATAGGAGTCTTTCCTAGATATCTACAGTTCATATTTAGGATTCTTGTAAGTGATTAGTAGTTAAATTTTATATAAAGTTCATGCAAACTTTTAAAAAAAATTGATATTATGAAAGTCGGTAAATCTGTTGTGATAAATTATGCATAATCCTTTCTTTTCCTTCCTTCTTAAATATTAAGTTCAACACAAAATGGGATCCTGATATTTTTTTAGAAGGATTCTAATTTCATTCTAAATAATGATTGAAGAAGAACTAGAAAAGATGAGAATAGTGCTATAGAAACAAAACTATATAACATGCACATCTAGCAGAAATCTGCCTATCACACTTATTTTATAATCTCTAAGACTAAAACCTTGAACACATGGTGAACCATAAAGAAGATATTCTATAGCAGGAGTTCTACTAATTAATTAACCCACCAAGATAAACAAAGGAAACTAAATAAGTCTTCCCAAAGCTACACCTATAACTTCCAATAAGGACATGACACCATTGAGCTTGGGTACATGTAATTTCATAAACATCTGGAATAAGATCATCAAGATCAAATATGGAGACAACAAGACATGCCATCTCGAATTCTTTATTGATACATTGTAAACTATAACTAATTCAAGTCCACTTCACTAATCATACTCAGGACTGTTCTACATCAATAAGCTTCTATAAATAACTAACGTACATCTATTATATATTTATATATAATATCAAAATGTAACTGCTCTAATGACTGACCAACAGGTTTTTCAATCTGACAGGATATTAAAAAAAATATAAGCCAGAGCCAGGCAAGATTCATTAAAAAATGTAAGCAACAGTCCATTTCCCAGGACAATTGACTGACATGCCCGTTCCCAAATAAATGGGTTCAGAATGATACATGTCCTGCTAAATGATGAGAATAACCAGACCATCCCTATTTCAACATCAGAAATAAAACTGAAAATAAGACTGCCAGTTGATAAAAGCATGATGATCTAGAAACATCATATACCTGCATGGAATCGAGAAATAGTTGGATGTTCCAGCACAAAATCACAAAGATCTACGCGTCCAAACATGTAGGCCCCTTTGGAAGACCTGCACCAATATCATTTGTCAACAGAAATCAACTATTGCACTTCAAATGAAGCAGCCTGTGCATTCCATTTAACTACTAACAACACAGGAGATTATCAATATTAGATTTTTCCACCAAAGTGCACGTCGACAATATTATCACATAGAACTCCTCAACTCATTTTTAACAACAACGGAAACAGGTACAGTGACTGATATCAGTAGCAACTAGCAAGTATATACAAGACATCTGCAATTTCTTTTTTCAACATAAATATGTCATGTAGTATGCAGCATTGAAACAATAAGTCCAGCAAATCCATGGACTCACATCAATAGCAGCCACCACAAACCAGCACTTGGAAAGGCATGTTGAAAGAACTTGTATCAAAAGATGTCCATAAATTAGGAAAGTTTTAGGGGGTCAAAAATTTCTCAGATATTCTCTAATTGAAGTAATTTGTTATCGGCATGGTTCCAGGGCATACCGTACCGACACAGTGCTCATATGGCACCAGTACGGGGTCTAAGGTTCGGGATCTGGTATGGGTACGAAGTAACGTATTTTCTTACTCTTTTATCTAATTGCAAAACATAATCTACAGTACTTTTCCATAAATAGCAAATGTAGCAATATATTTTCTGCCTTGTTTTGCTTTTGGTTCCTAGAATCCTACTTTTATTTTAAATTTCATTTTATCTTCATTACCATTTTTATCCTCCATCATATTGCTTGTTCCTTCATCTTCATTTGCACTAGCCTCTCCTCCACCATCATCTTCATATCTTACTTTTTCTTTTCTAATCCCCACCAGCATTCATAGCTCCTGCAGTTCAAGATCTTTTGAATAGAGTATCCCTCTTCACCACCACTCTTCCACTACACTCCTTAACCTGATTTAATTCCTAGCCCTATTGTCATCATCAATGAAATCCACCACTTGTGCTGTGGTCATTTCACCTACTTGTACCGGCCATAGTTATAAAGTATGTCATGGTATCTGTTCTCCAAATGAATACAGCTATATTAAGCATCAAAATGATCCCTTGTATCAGCTCTTGCTACCTTTTGGGAAGGTCTGAATTAGCTAGAAACTATATTACAAGTTAATAGCCGCCTTCCAAAATTAAACACATATTCTCACTCATACCTTATTGGCTAGAGTAGGATCTACTAAGATACCTTTGCCCCAATAAAAAGTAATGTATCCACTTTACCTTCTATGGAGAACATGACTCCATAAGATGTCATATCCAAGGCTGCCCATACGTAGGCAGAACCAAGCTTCTCTCATACATTGCATTTCTCAATTTTGATTTTGGCCCCTTGATAATAATTCCTGTAGATACATTTTGTTAGATTAATCATGCTCTTTCTTGTTTGTTCACAGGCCACCTCATAGCATGTTCAGATTGTATAAGAATATGTCATTTTTGAGTCATGGTCAAATTCAGGCCATATTCTCCCTCAGCATTTTTATTTTCAGAAAGACTTGAGGTCTCTTTATATCGGTACAAGGACTCTAGAATCAATGAAGGTTTTGATTTTCCCCGCAAACATACATTAGGGATCTACCTCTGAATCTTGCCTTACCACCAATCATGCTTAGATGAGCTAGAGGGGCTCAAGTGAAGTCTAGTACCACTGATGAAATGGGATTTCTCTTCCTGATATCAACTTTTGGGTTGTCCAACATGCATCAACAATTGTCCAACTAATAGTGTTTCTGTTATTCATGTGGTTGGTAGTTTCTTGGCTTCTCTGTGCTTCATTCACTATGACAACTATTTGGACATCCATATATATATACACACTACAGCATAGAGTTAACTGGGGCATTTTCTTCAAGTTTGTTGTTCTTAGTTCTTCATTTCAATGTAATCAGATAATCTGCGTCATATGAATTGCATTCCCCTTTTCAAGACTGAGCAAAGCATATGGCAAGCAGCAGCCACTTGTCTGACAATTCTTACCCTTATCTTTTTCTCATCATACCACTCCATGGCCACCTTTATCCTGCATGACATAGAGGGTGGCTTGTCTCCTACCAGTTATCGCAATGGATCAAACAGAAAAGCTTGTGTACATGGCAACTCAAAGCATTGTGAGACAGAACCTTGAAGAGAAGCACTAATTTACATTTATCTTTACAAAGAGATGCACCATTTTATCTCAACTAGTAAATCAAAACTGAAGCTACTGCTCTTCTGATAGCCTGGTAATGATTTGTACATTAGCAACACCAAAGCATGTTGAAAAGCCCTCAACAGTTTCTTCGCTCGCTTAGTAAGAGGGACGTGATCAAAGCAGTCAATAATCTGAAAGATATACATCCAAGTCCATAGCAAGAACCTAGGGATCATAAACCATTTATTTTTCCAATTTCCTTACAAAACCGCTTCCACTTCCTCCTATTTCACTAGTTGGCAAACTCGAAGTTCATAATCCAGTGTCACGAGTCCTGTGCAAAACTAACAAAAACGTAATTGTGCTATATACTGCACTGTTTTGACCTAATCTTAGCGGCAATCATCATCTATGTAAATAATGACAATGTCCTTCACAAGGGAGAGAATTCTTGCTCGAAACTCATAGAAAGCTTTCATTACCAGAAAAGGAAAGCAAAAAAGAAACAGTAACAAAGAAAAAGATTTCTTTTTGTCTCTGAGAAGGAAAGCAAGGAGAATCCTATGGAGCACTTCCTACACATAAAACAATAGAAAATTCAAGAAATATCGATTGATGGATTTAAAGAATCTTACACGTCGAATTGTTCGATGATGGTGCCGTCCTTGAGGACCTCGAGGAAGAAAGGGTAACCGGGGGGCTCGCTCCACGGAGGAATCGAGTAAGGAACTGCCAATTTCCCGGGTTGGGATCCCGAGGAATTAGATTCGGGGTTATCATCCGGGCTACCGGTAGGTTTTTCGGGTTCCTCCGGGACTGAATCCGCGGCCGGCGCACTGGTCTCCTCCGCGCGAGCTCCATCCTGGGCACTGGTCTGCGTGTCGTCGCCAAGGGTTTGATCTGCAATCGGGGGTTCAGGGGCAGGATTAGGGTTAGGGTTAGGGTTTCGAGGAGGGGGAGGACCCATGGGGACCTTCATGGTTTCGGAGAATCGGGAGGAAGGAGCAAGAGAGAGGAGAAGTAGCGCGGCGAGGGAGCGGATGGCCTTTTTCCGTGACGATGTTCTCGTTTTCTCGAGCTCCTGTGAGTCGGTGGAACCCTACGTCGTGTGATTGAGTTGGGACCAAGAAATCAGACTCGGGATCGGTAAAAGCTGATAATACGTCCTCTTGTTGTGCCCTATTAGGCGAATAAGCAATAGCTAATCACCATCTCAATACGTGCCCTATGGTGCCCACGTACGGTAATTTATTCAAATTTAATTACAAATATCACGATGTCCTAATAGATTGTGGGTCAAACCCGCTCGAATACTATTTATAATAATTCAAAATTTTATTCAAAATAGCTAATCGAAAAATATTTTTTAGATTTCTTCGTCTTATATAAGTACCTAAAATTTTTTCGGCGAATAAGCAATGTTAAACTAAACATACATTCCTAACAAAAAGGATTCGGGTAACTAATCCAATAAATTTGGGATTAAGGCTTAGTTGCATTGAGTTACACACTTTTTTGAGCTGTTGTCCTAATAAACGTATCCACCATTTTTTTTATGGCATTTGGATGGTTAATTAGATTTAACTTTTAAGTTATCTGTTCTTTAACTAGCAACCAAATACTGCCTTAATACATTAGCTTCTTAAATTTTAAATTATCAATTGTAAAAATCAATAGATATATGATTAGCCAAGTTAAAAAAGAGTGACAGCATCATAAATTGTTATCCAGATTGCATGCAACTCCTCTCGGTGACAAGTAAGGGGTATACTATATACATGACAAATAATTGGGATTATAATGAGAATGATGTTGTTGTGGTTTATGGAGGGGAGAAAAAACTTTGCTAATGGCTTCCAAAAAGAAGCCATCCTCTGTAGCAGGGAGCCCCATTTCATCCTATATATAAACAAACGCTCATGACTAATTAGCATAATCTCATTTATGAAAGAAAAACCAAATTTTCAACTAAGACCAAACTCCCTTCTGAGTTCTGACCCGTGAAAAATTTTTATCTATATTATAAATTTTATCATTTTGAAGAAATTTCAATCTTAATTATAACAGGACATATAGCCTGAGACAATTTGATTATCCATATTATATCTTGGAAGACAATTTGCTTGTCCATATTACATCTTTGATGCATCACACAACACATTATGTGATGCATCTAGGATGGGAAAACAGTTAGTTTTTTTTTTTCTTTTCTCCAAGCTTTCTTAACTGAAACCTAATGGAACCCTTTGGCAAATCATCTCAGGGTCATTCTCCTAAACATTGTCTTCAAAACATCTTCTTTGACTTCTTAAAAGGGTAACAAACTTTAAAGAGCTTTTGTTTGCTGTTATTATTTCATGGCAATCCAGTCCTGGTATTATTGTTGTCGAAGCATAAATTAAGAAAGAGGTCGGAAAACTAGAGAGCAGGCTTAAGGTATGTTTGATTCTGCAAGTTGGACAGCATGCATTCCTACTTACGACAACGATCCCTTCCATGGTGTTTGTTTTGCTGCACTCGCAAAAATACAAGTTCTTGAGCTCCAAAAGTTGAATAAAACTAGAGTTGATGCAACTTGAATTGCAGTAGTTCTAGCTCAATTGCTCCAATTTCTCAGCAACTTCAGTTACAACAGTAAAGACCCACAATAGACACAAGCAATCTTGTTAACACACATTTCCCAAATTCCAACTAGCTCATCTCTTCTCATCCCCCTTCTTATATGGCTAAAAGCATTTCCTATTACAGTGATAGAAATAAATGCATGAAAAAAAAAATCCAGAAAGTGGCAAACCTTCTGAAATACATTACATGCTACACAGAAGCTTCAAAACTAGTCCATCTCTAAGCGTTGGCAAACCAGCCTATTTATCAATGTTTCACCAATTAGTGAAATGAAACCTTTTACAACTACCAGCAAAATGGAAAGTAATGGCTGTATGACAGATTAGCAAACAGATCAGTAGAGAATTTTCTCAACAGATTAACATTTCTCTGTAAAATGGTAGGAAGCTCATATTAGGTTTCATATTATCTGCCTCCATGTCCCTAACATTAAAACACTGTCAAGCACAGAACAATGAAATGGAACATATAAGACTTTCTAATAGTAACTCATATCTCAATTAATTATTGAACAAATAATTTGAGTCATATATTTTATAATGCATACAAATAGGAGTTTACACAGTCAACCAGTACATAACCAAGTACAAAGGTCGATCAAGTTACAATTTATCCAATAGTTTACAATTCTCCAACTCCAACTTCACCCTTTGTAACAAGCCTTACAATACATCGTTTGCATACCATTCATAGCATGTAGCTCAACTTATATATTGAGATGCCCTCTATTATTGAACTAAACAAACTTAGACCATGCCCACATATGTTGGTGCCCAAATAACCAATGTTACCAACCTACATATGCACATTACTTCCACATACCAAGGATCACAGAACTTAAGATCGAGTCAAGGATTTGTCCTTCTTGAAAAGAGAGTAGGCATCACTATATACAGCTATCGCATTTGACAGCACAGCAAGGATGATCATGAAAACAGATAAGATCTTATCCCACTTGGTTGCTATGCCATGAGGATCCCTGAAATAAGACAAAAAATATCACAAGTAAAATTTGGGAGCCCAGTTAGTAGCTAAACAATGGAAAGAAACTAATCTCCTAAGCATCAGAGGCTCGGAGTGCAAAACAGTGAATGTGTTCATGCACTGTGAATGTTTAACATCTCAAGATAAGGTGCAGAACATGCTTAAAAGGTCTATAAGTGGAACACATATGAATGCACGCATATGTGCATTTTGTGGTTATGGTGTTGGTGTATACACATCAAACTTGAAAGGTACAAGATTATAGATGGATCGATAAAGCAACACAGAACTTGTAGAGATCCAGAAATAAACCACTATTAGTTAATAGTATAAATCCAGAACTCCTAAATCTAAACAGATGTTCTGAAAATTATCCATCAGCTCCTAACCCAAATAATCATGAGTAGTAACAGTGATTAATTCATATATAGCAATACATGGTGTCAATATAGTTTTCAGCAAGTTTTTGAATCCCATGAGAGTGGGTGTCCTGGTTTCTCCAGGCCTCGGGAGACCACACTGTCCTACCCTATCCCGGCGGCCATCCTGGTAGAGCATCTCGGTAGGTACCCTGCATCTCTCTCGCTTTTTTCTTTCATTTCCTTTTTTGTTTCTTTCCTTTTTTCTCCTTCTTTCATCCATTTCTTTCCTTTTCTTCTTCATTCTTTTGTCTTTCTTCTTCTTTCTTTCTTTTCTTCCTTATTTTCATCCTTCCTTACTTTCTTTGTCTTCTCACTTCCTTTCATTTCTCTTCTTCTTTCTTTACTTTCTTTTTTCTTTCCTTCCTTTCTTTTTTTTTCCTTTTCTTCTTCTCCTTACCATCCTTTCTTTCTTTCATCTTTCTTCTGCTTTCCAGCGTGTATGGGTTTATGAATCCTGGTCCTGTTAATGGGACAGCCGCGGCAGCCCTCATCCTGCTAGGATTTAAAACACTGATTTTCAGAAGTTTATTACTTCCCTGTCCTTCGTATGTTTAATTTTTTTAACTTAAGCAAAAGAGCTAGAATCACATTTATTTCAATGGAATCATAGCTAGTTTTACATCACCAGATCATGCCATGAAAATTAATATGGCCATGATTATATATGAGAACTCACCTAAGGGTAATGGCAGCAGGAAAAATAAATCCAATGCAAACAGCAGCTGTTGCACCAGTGAATTGAAAGGCATCCCAGATGCTGGGAATAAAATTTGCAGCCAGGAAAATGACTGAGAGAAGCCCCACTGTAATTAGCGCAAACCTCCGATTGTCAGAAGAAAACGGTCTTGCTGAAGGAAAGAGGAGGCCATCCAAGTTGAGCCGCAGTGCGTGGAAGATGATAGGGTACACAAGCATGAGGTGGACAGCGTAGCTCACGCGGACAGCATCATTAAGCAGAGAGCTGTATGGGATACCAAGGTTGGAGTCAAAGTTGGCAAGCACATCATCAAGAATAGATTCACCAAAGAGGAGGAAACTAAAGAAGCTTGTAGCGATGTAGACAGTAGAGCAGAGCACCAGCGAGGTCCACACAATGGGCTTGATCTGGGAGGAGTCATCAAGTTCATTGTTTATAGTGTGAACTGCAGAATTACAAAAATTTTCACTTTAACTAATCAGATTTAGTATCCATTACTTCTGGAACATCTTTGGACCAACCTAACTTTTCTTTAAGCAGGCAAACTTATTCTTACAAAATATAGACATTGTACCAAATCTGTCATGAAAAAGTAGCAAATATAATACTTAGAGTGATCATACCATTGTAATGGCAGATATACGCAGTTACAAGAACAGGGACTACTGTGAAAAGGTTCCAAACAGACGCCAAATTAGGTATACTTGGAAACAACTTGGGCACTGAAATGCTTCCACTCAGCAATTTTACAATAGCTATCCCAGCAGTAATTACAACAAAAACTACTGCTAGTGCAACTGATAAAGCAGATGTGAGTCTTAATGAATCTGCAGGAAAGGCAGCAGAATTCTTAATATCAGTATAACAAACAGGGATTTCAAATAGTTAACTTCTTTGGAGAGATTAATTGATTCAAAAGATAGCATGCAATGATTTAAGTAGTCAAGTCACACTCACCTATATGCTTGAAACATGCCAATGGAGCAAAAATTGCTAAAGTAGTGACCAGAAGAAGAAAAAACCGACCATTCCACCAGTGCTCCCCAAACCATCCTTCCAAAACACCATAATGGTGAACCCCACTGGAAGATGTTCCAGAAAGCACGTCACCTTAGAGAAAAAAAGAAAATATGATCCTTCAGGTTAGAATCATTGAATGCTATAAACTGAATTGGCTGTATCAAGCAAAAGCCGTATTCAACAATATGATGCAATTCGAGAAATATATCCTCTTGCTCTCTTAAGCAATGCAACCAGTGAAGGAAGAAGTTGCATGCTTAATGCACTAAGCATTGCTTGTAGCAAGTTATGTAAAAGGATTATTTCACTTGGCGCAAGATATGTTTAAGTGTTTCAAGACAATATCAGAATAGCAGCTAATTCCGAGAAGTATCATGATCATTCTAAATAGCCAGTATGTTGTTTGAGAAGATAATGTAGCTTCTCAAAGATAATTGAGACTTGAAGGGATTTAACAAGAACCAAATTTCCTATGACACAAAAAGGTACTAACACACAATAACATAATATCCATGTATGACTCATTCGTCTACTGGTCATGGGACTGCAGGCAAGCTATGTTAGCAAGGAAACTTACAAAATGTGATATTTGAATTCGTCTACGGGTCATGGGACTGCAGGCAAGCTATGTTAGCAAGGAAACTTACAAAATGTGATATTTGAATTCATCTACTGGTCATGGGACTGCAGGCAGGTTACATCGGCAAGGAAACTTACAAAATGTAAGTAAGTTATCAAAGGTATACAGAATTCTGAATTTTCTGATGAGACTGTGAAATAAATAGACATTTTTTCATCCGTCGTAGCAACAACATTATCCAAATCATGAACATTGCTTTCACTACCTCAATTCAAGATAAGTAAATTGTTTTTTTTCATAGGCTTCTTCAAGATCTGAATATATCAAACGATAATATGCAAAGTATTTCCGAAAAGAAAAAAAAAAACCTAACATAGAGCATCTCAGCATGAATTTATACAATGCAATAAAAAAAAAACAACCAACAAAATTATATTCAGGACAGAACAGGAAGAGAGAATGTTTTCATAGAATGTCATACCAATGATTATCATGTAGACGATCAACACACCCACATTATTTATGGTCACACAGATCTGAAGCAGCACCTTCCCAACTTTTCCAAATGCATCCCCCATAACGCCTGCATAGGATGCTGTTTTCCCAGCCCGGCTGAACCTGATCAACATCTCAATTGAGGCCTCAGTTAGGAAAGCAAAGAATATGACCATGGCAATTCCTGGCACCAGCCCTACGACTTTCATGGTGGCTGGGAGAGCCATGATTCCAGCTCCCACAATGGTCGTCGATAGGTTAAACACAGCCCCAGAAAAAGAAGCTCCATTAAACTCATCAAACCCTCCATCTTCCTCGCGTTTGGTTGGTAGCAGGGGAGCATTCTCATCAAGAATCTCTTTGTTACTTCGTCTCCCCTTATTCTCAACCGGGGAAAGGCCTCCAATGGTCATCTTTGTTCACCACAAGTTGCAATTTTGCAGTTCTAAATTTGAGGATATGAATCAAACTTTAGTTAGATTCTAGTGACCAAGGAATATTATCAAAAACGCACAGAAACATCACTTTTTGGAACTAAGATCTAAATCCAAACATAAAAGAACCTTATCAGGATAAGATCAAAAAGATTTCAATATATTCTTGAGCCAAAAGCTCGAGAATTTTGAACTATTAAAAAGTTTAATTCTTGTAACCACGGAATATTAACAAAAACGCAAAGAAAAATGGCTTTTTTGGAACTAAGATCTAATCCAAACATCAAGATCTTTACCAGGATAGAATCAAAAAAAGAGTTCAAGACATTTTTGAGCTGAAAGCTCGAGAATTTTGACCTATCAAAGAGTCGCAATCCGAGCTTCATAAGCGTGTGGCTTGAAATCGAAACCCAATAGCCGAATCTCAAGCTTAATTTAAGATATGGGTATCAATATCAAAGATTATTATGGGAAGATCAGCTGAATAAAACCTCACGTAAAAACAAAAATCGCCCAAAAAACAAACACTTTGCTCTTCCAAATCCACAAATCTTAAAATATCCGAAGCCGAAGTAACTTTGGATCGATCACCGTGGCTAAACAACAGAATAAAAATCTTAATTGAGAAAGAAACAAGAGAGAAGAAGAAGAAGAAGATAACAAGAGCCTTCCTTCCTCTTCTCCGATCTATAAAGACCTTAGGGATTATCTAACGTATCGTTCAAGTTTCCTACCGTTCTTATCTTGGATTTGACCTGGAACGCTGATTTTCGGTACTTCTATCACTCTCGGGAGGGGAAAGATAAGATTTTCACGCCGGGATCGAGCTCTGTTCGAAGGAGGCGATCGATAAGCTCGATTGAAATGGGGTTTTTGATCGTCGGAGGTAGGAAAGAAGGAAGCTTTTTTCTTCCTCCCTTTCAACTCTGGGCGGGAGTTAGAAAGAAGAGGGAGGTAGAGGGGGAGAAAGGGGTCAGAATCTGGCAGTCTGGCTTTAGATTCCTCCAATCATAAGGAGACAACTGGTAATTGACAGGGTTTTTTTTTTGGTTAGCAATAATTATTGATAACGTTAAGTAAAAACGGAAGCAAGACAAATATTAACAAAAAAAAAGAAAATGCCAAAAAAAAACAGTGGACTCTTCGGTAGGGTCGGATTTAAAGCAAATAACAAATTATCCCCACGAATATACAAATCCGTCGCGGGAAAATGCTTGCGGCAAAAACATTGGTTGGCTTCTCATCCACAAAAAAAAAAAAAAAAAAAACATGGGTTAGCTTCTAATGAAAAGGAAAAAAAAATATCGATTGATTGCACCAAAAAAACTCACCTGGACGTCGCACTATTGTGGCATTACTTGATTTTATGAAGTTCTGTCGAAAATTTAGAAAATTTTTACCTAATAAATGATGCATCATAGCATTATTCATGTAAGATTGCATAAATAACAATCTGGCTATGACCGACATCGCAATTAGCAACATGGGAAGTAGTAGTGATGAGTTTTTATTCAACATTTGTATTGCTTGCAAAATTTTATGCTGCTTATTTTTTAAATTTGTTTACAATATTATTAATTGAATATGGTTCGATATTAATTGAATATGGTTAGATTAATAACCAATTATGGTATTTGATAGGCGTTTGATTCAACTATTGTTGGATAATACAACCGACTAATAGCAGCTCCTCGTATGGCCTTGGCCTTCACTAAATGCATCATAAGGTCATTTAAAACTTTTTTTTTTTTTTTGTGGTTAAAACGGCAATTCATATAGCTCTAACTTGAGTACATCCTGCCAAATCAGAAAAAAGCAAAAGATACAGATCAGGCGGGAGTTCTGCCGTGGATGACCAACATAACTCTCCAGAATGCCGTGCAGCATAGGAGGCGACCCAGTCTGCTGCCCTGTTCGCCTCCCGGAAAACATGTACTGCCTGAAACTCCTCCATCGCCATAGCCAGCCTGCGGGTCTCCCGAATAAGTGGGTGGCCATCTCCATATCTATCCGCCCCCCGGATCCAATCTATAACAATAGAAGAGTCCCCCTCAAGAAACACCCGCCCGGCCCGAGCACCCGCCTCACGTAGGAAACACCGGCCCATGCTGCCCATAGCTCTGCTCCCACAACCGAGAGCCCTGTCGAGCCCCGGCCACCCGCCGCAATCAACCTCCCATGGTGGTCTCTGATAACAAAACCGACTCCTCCTGACCTCCCATTCCTCGCCACACTGCCATCGAAATTCACTTTGAGATAACCAGGGGGTGGGGGTACCCAAGAAACCACCGCAAAACTCGGCGCTGAAACAGCACTACGGATACCCCAGATGTCCCTAGTTGGCCCAAGTGAAGACGAGGCCATGCAGGAGAGGACCTCCTCCGCCTGAAGCACCGCTCTCTCCACCACCATCATCGCCGAGAGCCTCCTACCCTCAAACAGACGAGCGTTCCAGTCCAACCAAATATGGTAGGCCAGATACGCTCTAAGTATCCCTGCCTCTGCGAACATAGGGCTCCGTACCGAGGCTCGCAGCAAGTGCAACAAATCCTGTGCCGTCTCTACCGAGTGATGAATAGGAACAGGAGAGCGCCTCCAAATCTCCCTAGCCCTATGGCAGTGTAGTAGAACATGTCGAATAGTCTCCTCTGTATCCGAACACACCTCGCACTCCTGAGGAACCCGAACACCCCGCCTGACTAGTATACTCCTGGTAGGGAGGCAGCCCCAAGCCACCTTCCATAAAAACAGCGCAACCCTCGGGTGAATCCTCATCCGCCAGATCCAACCTCCCTCAATCACTCTCGCTGGCTCCCCCCTGAACAAAGCCTGAAGGTCCCTGGCTCGCACCTGTGATCGGCCCGACGGCGCCCAGACCAACCTGTCGGTCTCCCCCTGAACTGGCACCGGGAGGCCCAAAATCGTCTCAGCCAACTGAGCCCCAAATGCCTCTCGGATCAATCCCTCCCTCCACCTGCCCTCCTCTGAGTCCAACAGGTCGCTAACCCTCCGGCCTGCTAATCGCACCGTGTCCACCATGGTCGGCATGCGGCTGATCGGCACTGCAGTCACCCAACAGTCCTCCAATATATCAATGGAGCATCCATCACCAATCGCCCATCTGATCTCCGAAAGGACCACCCCAGCTCTGGCACACATCTCCCTCCACACCGGGGAGTGAGAACGGGCCGCTCGCACTCCGGGCACCAGAACGCCATACTTGGCCCTCATCAGTGAGGACCACAAACTATCGGGCTCCATAACAAATCTAGCTACATGGCGTGCCGCTAGAGCCTCCCTCCGCACCAACAGGGACTGCACCCCTAGACCACCACATCTGGTAGGCTGGCACACCACCTCCTATGCCAGCAAATGAATACCACCTCTACCACCTTGCCTACCCCAAATAAAGTTCCTAACCAGCTGCTCAATATTCCTCAAGGTCGACACTGGAATAATAGAATGGGAAAGTAAATAAACAGGGATCGAGGAGAGAACTGACCTAACCAGGGTAATCCTCCCCATCATAGATAGAGAGCGCATCTGCCAACCCTCCATCCTCTGCCTAATGCTGGTCTCCAGATAGGAACAGTCACTCCCACGCAAGCGCCGGCCAGAGAGCGGGACCCCCAAGTATCTCATCGTGCCATCCTGCTCACCTATCCCCAAGATCTCCCTAATAGAATGTCTCATCTCCTGTCTGGTCGACGGGCTAAAGCACACAGCAGATTTCGAAAAGTTGACCCTCTGACCAGACATAGCACAATAGTCCTGAAGGACTCTAGTAAGAACCAGAGCATCTCGGCAAGTCGCACGGGCTAGCAGCAAACAATCATCCGCAAAGAGCAAATGTGAGATCGATGGGGCATCCAGCGCGGGCCTGTAAATCTCCAGCTCCTGGGCGAGCACAACCTGATGCAGAGCTCTGGATAGCGCATCCGCACATAGAATAAACAAGGGGATAAGGGACACCCCTGTCGTAGCCCTCCCGTAGACACAAAATAGCTAGAAGGCGTGCCATTCACCAAGATGGCAAAAGAAGGAGTCCTGACACAACCCATGATCCACTGAATCCACACCCCAGGAAAACCAAACCCCAGCAGAGACTGATATAGAAACTCCCATCGCATCCTATCATAGGCCCGCTCCATATCTAGCTTGACTCCCATCAAGCTCCTCCTCATCGGAGCCCTCTCCAAATCAAACATGAACTCCTGGGCTATCATCACATTGTCGGATATACTCCGACCACCTATGAAAGCACCCTACTCCGGACTGATCAAACTCGGCAGAACATCCCGCAACCTGACGGCAAGAATCTTCGCCGTAGCCTTGTACAAAGTGGTACAGAGGCTAATCGGTCGAAAGTGACCCGGCTCAGAGGCATCCTGCCGTTTCGGTATCAGGGTAATGAAAGTCCGCTGCCAATCCGAGGACATCACTGCTGAAGTAAAAAACTGCTGTATGGCCGCCGTCACATCCTGTCCCACTATCCTCCAGTACCTCCGAAAGAAGAGCGGTGGAAAGCCATCCGGCCCTGGCGCCTTGTCCCCCTCAAGAGACCAAACCGCCCCCCGAATCTCCTCCACCGAGACCGGCCTAGTCAGCTCAGCAGCCTCCTCCCTCGACACCCTCACTCCCGGTACCGGCGGCTCCACTCGGCCCCCCTCTCCCCTCTGCTCCGTCCACCTCGCTCTGAAGAAGCACTCAACAATCCTCCGGATAACCACCGGGTCATCTGATACCTGGCCGTCCTCACCCCTGATAGATCTGATCCTGTTCTGGTTCCTCCTAATCACCGTAGACTGGTGAAAGAACTTTGTATTTCGGTCCCCCTCCAAAATCCACTGTACCCTGGACTTCTGTCTCCATAGTGTATCCTGCTGTCTGAGAAGGGAGTCATGCAATGCCAAGTGAGATCTAAGCTCCCCCATCAGAACCTCCGATAATCCTCCCATCTGTGCCTCCTGAACCTGAAGTCTGGAAATGGCCTCCTCTTCTTCCTCTACCCTCCTAAAGATGTTCCCCACTTCCTCCCGATTCCACCTTCTCAACCTCCGCCAGTCAACTCCAACCTTCGGGATACCCGATACATAGCATCGCCCCTAACCGGGGAACACCACGCCTCCCTCACCATCTCCCAAGAACGTGGATAGCTAAGCCAGAACTTCTCAAATCTGAAAGGGGGGCGAACTGGGGTGTATATCTCAGTACTCACCAGCAATGGATGATGATCCGAGGCAATCCTCGGCAGATGTCTGACATGATGGTCCGGAAAGCACTGAACCCACCCGGCTGTAGCACAGGCTCTGTCCAATCTCTCCCATACTCGGGCCCGCCCCTGCTGATTGTTACACCATGTATACCTAGGCCCTGAGAAGCCCAAGTCAATCAAACCATTGGCAGTAAGAAAATCCTGGAACTCCTTGATCTTCCTGTTGAGAGTAAAAGGGTTCCCCCCCAACTTTTCCGAAGCATCCACAATACAATTGAAATCTCCTGCTACCAACATAGGGTGACCATGACTTATCAGTCGCGTAGCCTCCTCCCATAGTGTCCTCCTGACCCTATAATCAGTACTGGCATAAACTGCTGAGAGAACCCAAGGACGCCTGTTACCCTCTGAGATCACCAAGATCACCTCTTGAGAGCAAACATTAAAACACCCCAATGTACATCGACCCAAATCCCATGTGACGATGATACCTCCCGACAATCCTTGAGAATCCACAGCATAGAAGCCCCACGCTCGCGGGATCACCCTTCTCACCTTCTGCAAACTACTGCCACAAAGCCGAGACTCTAATAGCACACAAATATCCGGGTTGTGCTGTTGCACCAACCGACGAAAAGCCGGAGCAAAGGAGGGTTTCCCCGCCCCCCGGCAGTTCCATAGTAGGATCTTCATAAAGCACCCAATGGTCCCGCACAACTCCCAACACCGGAGCTGTGGCTACCCCCTGCATCCTCATCCATGCACTCTACACCTCCTAGTGAGTCACTTCGCATTCCCTTAGCCGAAGCCATAAGCTGAGCTAGAATTTGAGGATGCTGACTGTTGCCCTGTGCCATATGGCACAAACCGTCCACCGACCCCGTGCCAATTGTGCCAGTCTCCCCCCCCTTCCCTACACATTCAGAGAGGTCCTTCCCTCCGCCGCTTTTTAGAGCCAGCTCCCCAGCATCAGAGGCCACTATTTTCCCCTTCACCTTTGAAGCTTCTGGTTCACTGTACACCCGTGCCATTTGGCACGGACTGTTCCCCTTCAAAGCCGATGTCACCTGCCCATCCGAGCCACTCCCAGTACCACTAACAACATCGGTCGACACCGTCAGCAACTCCCCCGAAGCCATCGTCTGCGACGCCGTCCGGCCAAGCTCCGTCAGGTCCGCCGCCAGCGACAACGAACGCGCCAGACGGCCACCTGTGCTCGCGGCCGGCTCCAGCCGCACGTCACCGCCCGCCGATTGCTGGTCCACCCGGGGAGGTCGTTCACCAACAGGCGCGAGGGGCGGAGGTGAGCTCCGACTCCTCTGCCGGAAGAACACCGCCGGCCTCCGGCCCTTCACCTGGACAGGAGTCTTCCCCTCACCCGAGGTCGTCGAGTCGCCCGTAGACAGGCCAGCGCCCACAGCTCTCCTGGGCGGGCTTCTAAAGCGCTTCATCGGACTCTGAGTCGGGCCCCCCAGTCGAAGGCCCCCACTGGCGTTGGGCCGCTCTTCAAGCCGGCCCACACACGGAGCCACCCGGCCCGAGTCCTGAGTCAACTCAGCATCCGACCCGGAACCCGCACCAGGTTGACTCGGTCCACCCATCGGCCGGCTCGCACCCGCCTCCGACACGTCTTTCTCCGGCGTCCTCCGACGAGCCACCTTGGATGGCTTCTGCCACCCTTCAAGGTCGATCGGAGAGGCCGGCCCGTCCCCCGGCCGGCTCGGACTGGCCCCGGACGCCGCTGGCCCCGCCGTCTTCCCAGCATCAGGATGCGGGGACTCCTTCCGGAATGCCGGCGGGGTTGGCCAAATCCGATTCGTCACCAACCATGGACCAAAGGCCCCTGCCTCCCGGGGTCGTTCCCTCCCTGTCTCCGCTTCCTTAGGCGTCTCCGAGGCGTCAATCCCATCACGGACCTCCTCAGACCCACCACTTACCTCCTCCGGATTCAACCTCCCCTCCGTCGGAGGCACAAACACACATCCCACCGCCGAATGGCCTACTCGTCCACATTTAGCGCACGGCACTGGCAGGTTTTCATAAACAAAACCTTGCCAGAAAACTCTTTCAATGGGCGACGGTTGCAACGCAACCTATCAATCCACATCTTGTGCGGTTAAGCCTAGCAGTTAAGATGCACATCCGCCTTATACGATAATAAGGTTTTAGCAATAGATGACGCTTTAGCAAGCATGGGCACTAAAGCGTCGTTAATTATAAATTGACAATACTTATTTGCATCATTTGTGTATCTTTTAATGATGCTTTAAAGTATCGTTAACTATAAAATATGGCAACACATTATAACATCATAAGTATAAACTACTTTTTTAAAAATTTATTAAAAAATCAAAAAACTTGTACACATATATACACCAAATACATACATAACAGAAGTCATATAATAACACATGTATCATATATAAAAACAACAAATATTTATTTTGTCAAATATCATTATATTTATATTTTCAAGCATGATTGAATGCCCATTACAACTCAATGTGCTTCGAAAAAAATAAAAAAAATACACATATAAAACTTCTAAAAAAAGTCTGAGGACTATTTGTGGTCCATAGCAGCATCATCTTCATCACTATGACTGCTGGAAGTATCAGAAACCTATAAAGAAAAATAGAAACTTTAAAGTTAAGAATATAAAAAGCACAAAATATTATAAATCATTAAGATCATACAAAAATATACATAATAATTATGTAAAATATTCAAATAGACATAGTTATTTATATGAGGAGGGACAAACCTTTGCAACAAGATTGTAATCTTTGTCAAGCTAAGCCTTCAAAGATTGTATCTCTGTTTGATGGCTCTGCCTCTTCTCCTCTATCTCTTTCTCTAGCCTACGAATGTCTGTAGTGCAACTACTATATCTAACATTCTGGATATATCTACTCACTGCAGACAACTGAGTGGGAGTAACTCTAATGCCATAATTTCTTACTAGACTATAATGATTTGATCCCATCGATTTGGTGAACACCTGAGCTTTGACGCAACTAGTCTTTCTAAATAATGATGAGTCCCAACATGCTTTGCAATAAGGGATGTAGCCATCACCTATATTTAAGAAAAAAGTCACATATTGATGTTTGAAAAAATAAAACTATAAATCATTGCACAAAAAATATTAGTGATTTATAATATTTCATAAGTGATCCTCCCATGCTCTTCCATCTACAATAAAAAATATGTGTTATATCACACATAGTCCGACCATTTTATGTTCTATTTTCATTCTCCACTTCTTTTTTTTGATAAGATATTCTCCACATTTCACAAACACAAAGCTGCACCTTTTAGAGGCAATGCAGCTGCCTCGAACGGGCATACTGCATTTGGATTCGAGGTCGGCGTATCGCCCCTGATGGCTGATGGGCAACTTCTGCCTCATGATATTCAGAAACTTATAGGTGGTTGTGAATTCTTTCAGGCCACTCATATTTGTCAAAAAATAAATAATGCAACTGGCTGGGTAGCTTTCTATGTGGTGCATCACTTCGGTAAATTTCTTTGGGTAAATCAAATCGATGTTTCTTATTTTTTTTGCCATTTTTTTTTTTGACTTTGTTGACTATTCTCATGTACATGTCGTATGAGGCACTAGTGTACCAAAAACAAATAAAAATAAAAAATACTTAAATTCATAAGCTGCTCTTTAAAAATCGTGCATCTCGGCTAAATGGTTACCGCCGGCAGTATTTCGAGAGCACCAAATATGAGCATTAGCTATTCCGCTGAAAATAGCTAGCCAACTGTGATATTTGCAGACTTTTAGAGTAGTGCAGCTCCCACCAGACAATGCATGTATACAGAGAAGTGAATGATGCTGCCGATTAGGTTGTTTTTTTTTGGCCCATCATTTGAAAAATTTTATTTGGATGGACCATGTATCGTTGTCAGAAAATTTTTATAATATTTTATTTTTTAATTTTGTTAACCCCATCCATTGAGCTGCCATTGTAATATATATATATATATATATATATATACACAGCCAAGGAATCAGGGACGTGACTCTGGGTGCTGGTTTCCTGAGGTTGTCGTCGTCGTCTTATCGCGATGGTGGTGGCAACCCGAAGGGCTTTTTTTTCTTTTATTTCTGGTAGACGCTTTCTGGGTCCCACATGTCGCTGCCGGTTATCCCCCGCCAACCGTTTGGCCCATCACACGACGCCATTTGCATTTTTTTTTCCTCCTAAACTTATCGGACGGTCAAAATATGTAATAGAAATGAGTACCAATACCTTATAAAATATAGATATCATATTATTTATATGATTAAAAATTGATACACGAAAGATGCAGACTAAAATATCAAGGCAACATGACAAATAATCATGATGCAGATCGAGCCAAAGTATATGACAGAGACTTTAGTGAAGCATAGCTCAAAGATGGTAATTACACCTATTTTGTCATTGTCCACAATATACAATATGTGAATAGTGAGATAGTTAGAGCCGATCATGAGCATTACGGCTTGTCCAGACCTATCTAAAATTTGGCAGCTTTGGACACTAAAAATAGACCCGCGAGATAGGTGTCATACTCTGAACCCACCACCCAGGTCGGCCCCATGACACAGCCACACACTTTCTAAGGCAGAGCATTAGAGAATACTCCGAAAAATTTATTACAATCTCAATATCTATGAATAATAATTATCTCAATTTATAATAAATAACAAACTTATTCAAAATTTAAAAATTCATTCATTTTATCGGAAATAAGGATGCTCTATCTATTCATCCCTTTCATTTGTAATTTCAACCATAGCCAACTACTACGCAACCAATAACTCTGAAAAGAAAAATACAAGAAAAGATATAAGTTTTTCCAGCTTACTAAGAATCTCAAATCGCTACACCATAAGTATTAAGAAAATAATCAAATAAACAATACCAAATAAAATGGATACCATATTAATACTCAGAAAGCTTATACAATTAACATGCACATATAATTATCATCTTATTAAAGAAACATATATACATATATATAAATTTCTCAAATGTATCCAATTGTTCAACAACAATTTTTTATGTCATATCATCTATTTTTTATTAGCTTAACTTTTAGGTTTTATATCAATTATCTTCCTGGCTCCGGAATAACCAAGTCTATAACCCAATTCAAGACTAATAAAATTCCACGCATAAAACCTGTAGACGCTATTCCACGCGTAAACGTATAAACGCTATCCCATGAATAAGTCCGCAGAGGCTATTCCACGTGGGAACCCGTGGAAGTTATTTCATGACAATATTAGTCCAAATCATATTTTATTCATCCGATTTATAAATTATACTTGTCAAATCAATTTATATTTAAACAATGCATTTTTCTCAAGTTTAGGATAATATTATTCACATATTCATATTTTCAATATCTAATATTTATACTATCGTATAAGTATATTCATAATAAAAATTATATAAAATATATCATTACATGTCAAATTAAATCTATCAGTATAAATTAAACATATTCAAATCTAACCGTATAAATTAATAAAGATGTATATAATTATCTTGGTAACCAAGTATAAAAATCTTTATCTCTGTCGCAGTTCAACACAATCCACACTTCATTTAGAGACCATAGTGTCAAAAATCCTATTCAACCGTCCCTCCATCTCGCAAATCGTTATCCGTCAGGAGAAGCAAAGGCGATTTCTCGAATTTGCAACTGAGCTTGTGAAAAATCCAGAAACCTCCACGACCCCAGAATGAGTTCGTGAGGAGGAGGATGGAGAACACCAAGAAAAAGGAGATCAGCCCGGAGACCAAAATGTCGCATCCCCCGCACCACAGAATCCCCTTCGACTTCCCGCTCGCTTTCTCATCGAAGAAGTTCAACTCCTTCAGCTGCCCGTACTTGCTGAGCTCTGCCTCGAGATCAGCGTCCGTCGTCCACCGGGGAAGCTCCCCCACGAAGAGAGGAGTCCCCCCAGCTCCTTCTCTTCCACCATTAACGCTCCCTCCTCCCGCTGGCCCGCCTCCTTCCTGCCTCGCCTCCCCCCCAAAGCGACCCCCCGGCGGAACCCCTGCTCATGAAAGCCACCGAATCTATCGACCGGCCTCTCGATCTTCGGGTCGGCAGCGATCCCGGGGATATGGACCTTCTCCGGCGCATCCCTCGACGGCGGGAGCAGCAGGGGTGGCGGCCCGGGGGGGGGGGGGGCGCTCGTCGCTCCGGTGGAGAGCGTGGAGGAAGCCCTCGCCGACGTTGACGTCGTTGCCGAGCTCGTCGTAGTCCTGATCCTCCCCGAAGAGCTGCTCCTCGTCCTGGACGGAGGAGATGGCCTCGTCGCGGGTGAGGGGATACCGGACGGCGTCGTCACCGGCGCCGACGCGGACGAGAATGGCAACGACGTTGTGGTGCTTGTCGATGAGGTGGAGGAGGGCGCCGGGGATCTCGATCTCGGAGACGGAACGGGGAAAAAAGGATTTTTTTTCCTCCGATGTCCTGGGGGAATTGCGGAGGGGGCTGGTGGTTGGATCTCCGGCACGATCGGGGAGATTGGAGTCATCTTCTCCACCTCCCACGATCGGTCGATCGTGGTCAACCACAGCAGGGCTCAAAGTCCGGGCCGACGATAATGGGCCTGGCCTCTTCGGTACGGCCCATGCTACCTGTAATAGCGGGCTATTACAACAGGACTGAAAAAAAAAGGTGTACCTAGCCTATCACATATGGCTAGCCAGGAATGACCGTCTATTCGAGGGTGGGCGGTCGACCCCATGGGCTGTGATGGAGAGAGCTCTGAGGCAGGCAGCAGAGATATCTATGATGACCACGTCGGCACCACCTGGGAGAACTAGGGATATCTGGGGTACCTGTACTGCTGTTTCAGCGTCCAGGTTCAGTTTCTTCTCTTGGGTACCCCCACCCCCTGGTTATCTTAAGGTGAACTTCGATGGTGGTATGGCGGAGGATGGCGCCTCTGGGAGCGTGGGTTTTGTTATCAGGGACCGCCGGGGCACTTTTATTGCTGCTGGGGGACGGAGCACTCTCGGCGGTTCGGCGGTGGTAGCAGAGCTGCAGGCTGCTTGGGAGGGTATTTGGTTTGTGAGACGAGTCCTGGGGGCTGAGAGACTCGTTCTCGAGGGTGACTGTTCTACGGTGATTGACTGGATGCGTGGTGTGGACATATATGGTGATGACCACCCTCTTATACGGGACACTCGGAGTTTGGTGCAGGAGCTGATCTCCTGTCAGGTTGCCCATGCTTACCGAGAGGCGAACAGTGCAGCAGATTGGGTCGCCTCTTATGTTGCCCGGCACACTGGAGAGGTCTTTTGGTCTAGTTTAGATGGCGTTCCACACGCCTTATTTTGTTTACTTTTCTTTGATATGGCTGGATGTACTCACGTTAGAGGTATATGAATGAAATACCGTTTTGATCAAAAAAAAAAAAAAAAAGAGGCCCCATCTAAATATGGGGCCGGGCTGAGCTAGATTGGGCTAATGTTAAGCCGGCCTGAGATAAATATATGTGTTTGATATATATTTTACATATTAATTATATTAACTAATTTTATATTATAATAATAGAATTTTATACTATATGTTAATGAATATAGCAATATAGGGTTTGTTGGGTGGGCCTGGTAATGAACTTTCAGGACTGGGCCGGGTTTGAAAAAAAGATAAGAGGCTCGGTGTTCATGCTAGGCCAGGCCTGGACATAAACCTTGACCCTAATTTCTAATACTGTAGAGCCTGGTGCGAGTCCGACCCGATCTGCTGTTGGATCAGCTCTAGGGATGGTTACATCTATCTTCCTATTACCTATAATGTATTAATATGAAAGGAGTGGGGTAGTTATACCTATCTTCTCACATCCCTATAATTGAGCGGAGTGGTAACACTACCTACCACTTTTGGCAATAATGGTCCATGTACCATGTAATGGCAAGAACAAATGTCAAAGCAGTTAATGAGATTCACTTATAAATATCAAGTTGTAATGTTAAAAAAAAAAATCTTCAGCAATCGATGTATTTTTTTTTTATCTTAATCTACTATAGTTTCTTACTTAGAAGTAGGTCTAATTTAGATTCCACTATCTTATCTAATACCATAATTCAACATTACACTTCTTATCGCTATCTACATCTATCTCCTTTGAATAATGGTACGATAGTGGCGAAAGTTCTTAAAGGTTAAGGCACTTAAACCCATGCTACTCTAGTTTGTCCTTCCTTCGACCATCGTCATCTTTTCGGTTGATCTTTCGTTAGTGCTATGCTCGTGCCCATCCATCCTCGCCATTTTGCTTATCACCACTCTTCTGGTATATCCGGATAGGACTCCACCAACGAATTTTATGGCACATCGGGACAGGACAGAGAGAGCATCAACACATAATATTATGATTATAATAATTTTTTACAGCACTGAAAATATGACTGTGAACTAACGATATATGATATGAAGAGTTAGCAAGAAATACAAACAAGGCTTTAATGAGTATATCTTGCATTTGTTCAGGTGACATATCCGGAAAGCAGAGCTCATCTGCAGCTAAAAGTTCGAGTCCAATCTATTATTAATAAAAAAAGACTCCAGTCCCGTAGGTAAACAAACACTGATCAAGACCGCCAAGTAAATGGTGCCCATCATGGTCTTAGCTATGCTAGAACTTGATCCAAGAGCTAACAAAGATAAAATAACATGAATATTTGTGAGATTCCTTGGTATATAGGTCACCAACCCCCTCTATGATGTGTTTTAAATTTATGTAACAATCACGACTTTTTTAAGTGGTTAGCTCATTACCTGCAGGATGATTGGCTATTGCCCATTTAGCTGCTACAAGGCAGCAACCGCGTCCTCACCTACTGCTCTTGACCCAGTAAACACGGCCTATGTGGCCATGCAGATAATCATAGCCATTCGTTTCTGTAGCCATGAACCAAAACGAGCATTTGATGAATAAGGCCCACAAAAACGAGCGGCTACATGCATGGCCACGTGGTGCTCGCAGTGTAGGGTATAGCTTCTCGGACATATCACTTACAAAGTATTTGTTGACTTGGTGCTCTCTTCCAACTGCTGGGACGTCACAACCAACTTTTCAGAGGTCCTTCTATTGGAGAACGGGTCGTACAAGGGTGTGGAAATTAAATGCTCATTAAATTAAGTTAGAATTGTATTTGGTGTGCTACCATGATGATGACTTCTATATATATTGGAGTCAGGTGATGGTGATTCCTTCAATATTTCTTCTATATCTAAGGATAATAATGAGCATGCTTCGTTCCAAAGCATGAAGAGATACCAAACTGCTCAATTGACTCAAAGATTCAGAACTAGGAATTGCTGGGTTGATTTATTCTTCAAGGTGCATCAGTGAGCAATCATCTGGACCTTATATGAGGCTTCCTAAAACTTTTTCAATGGAACTCTGAACTCTCGAGGACAGGGCGTACAACTCTGATCACTTATAAATATGACTTTCGAGCTGATGAAATTAATGTTGAAGTTGGCTTTCTTGACAATAATACAAACTTTTGACCTGGGTAATATGGTTCCTGTATTGGAATCAGTAATATACGCCATAGGCTGCTATCTTTGGAAGTTTAAATAAAGACTGAAGATCTTAGTTGATGATAAGATCCTGCCTAACAGTAAACCAGTCTTCCAATGATTAAGTAAACAGACACAAAAAGACACAAAACTATACATAAAATTATACATATATAGCCAAAAAAAATAACACAAAGCATACATGTACAAAAATGGATGCTGAATGAAGCTTTAGAGTTCTGCTCTGTCGTATCCTCTAGTGTCATCATCATGGTTTGCTTCTTTAATAAATGCTATCGTGTTTTTCTTTCAGTAGAATTTTATCTTGTAGTTGAAATAAATTATTAAAAATAAACATTATATTACTCAGGTCAAGCATTATTTATTTCACCATTATATAAAATTCTGATTATAAAAATATTAGCTGCAGCTAAACTATTTTAACCTCTTAATTGACTGGTTCAACATGGATGTCCTTTCTAGATCCTCTTTCAGAGGAATCAGGCTGTGTTGGGAAAGAGGGCAGTGTAGCTTGCTTCTTCAGGGGAGGGTGAGGCCACAAGGTCCACCTCCTGTGCTTGAGTTCATCTGATGTCGGTATGCTCTTTCTCCTTCTAAATTCATGCCTTATTTGCATTATTTTGGTAATATTTCCGTTATATCTACCATAAAGTTGTAACGCTTGTAAATTTGATTAAAACCAACAGGAATTCAGGAACAGGCCATATGAAAAATTAAAGCCTGTAAAGTAACCAGAAATCGTATCGCTAGTTTGGCTAATGGAGAAGTTAGGGAAATATGAGAAAGTATCTCCATCCCAGAACTGAAATCACTAGATTGGATTGATATCTCTCTTCCAACATGAGCTATTTTGCATGCAAAATAGGTATCTCATCATGAAAAATGCCGATATGAGACAATTGGAAACAAATAGCAGGCATCCCCATGCAGAGCGAATGTTGAACATTCTCTCCATTCAAGATCTCCGATTCAGAGATGCATCCAGTAGTTATAAAGTTGGTTTCCAAATAATAATAGCTTAAATGTCAAGAGCAGCTCGTCAGTTTTTTTTTTTTCCTTTTCTCACAACCCTGGGAAATGATGATTATACACCGCATAAGGGGATGACAGAGTATGAATTACTCAATATTTATTTGGTGCGTCTTTACTCATAACAATTGCATTTTTTTTATTCTTGAAACTCCCCCCTTTCAACTTGTAATCATGTTATGGTATATGTTGAGATTTTCCATGGTTCTAGCAACTTGATTTATGCTTCACTACCCTACCATGCAATCTACTTTCTGAAAATTTAAATCAGATGGTATACCTATTTGAAATAACTTCTAGTTAGCCAGTTCTTTGTCAAAGACTGGTAGAAGTTCATGCATGCATCAGTTATTGTTGTTCTTGTGGTCTGTTTACTTGCATGCAAATCATTGATAAGTGAACATCAGTATGAAAATATCGGAAGATCCGAATTCCCGTTAGATGTTAGCCCTGATCCAAACTTGCTTAAACACAATGCATCTTTTTTGTCATGAGATTGCTAAATTTCTAGTATCATTTCTTCTTCCCTTTCTACAAAATCATTTATGTTCCTTTTTCTTTGAGAAAAAAACCTAGAAAATAACATTAAAAACTTGGTGAATCTCAGGAAAAAGAAAAAATGCTTGAGAGGCAAACTAAAATTCAAAATCACATGCCGGTTGTTTATCAGAAAACCTATACCCTCAATTAGACTTCTCAAATCATATTAACAACCAAGATTTCCATGTGTTAAAGCAACACTATATATGAATTAAGACCACCAATTAGCAGATCTGAGTACAAAGGAGATTTAAGCTTGCTTTTGTGTAGCAAGACTCAGAAACTTCAGTTTCAGTTTTGGCCAGAGTTTTGATGGTTAAGCTCCAGTTTCTCAGCTTAGCTGAATTGACAAAAAAAAAAAGTAAAAAAATAACAAAAAATAAAATAAGATAATAAAATAATTAAACATCATTCTGGAGTACATCATATCCTGTGTACCTTGAATATATTTCTAGATTTTTTAAAATCATCTAGATGCAATCTATCATGCTGCTTCCACATAATCAAACTCACCAAATTTAAGTTTACCCTTAAGAAGATATTTCCTAACATTTAACGAAACAAAGTAATGACAAATGATTAGCATTATTACAATAGGAAAAATTTTGGTTCCTAATTTTTTTCACTGCGAACTATGATGTAGACCCCAATGTCGAATGGCTCAAGCAGAAAGCGAAATTTTATAGTTTCACTTTCAAAGTTCTGGCTGAAACTACAAAACATTCTATGCATAAAAAATGCAACTACAATTAGTTCTCCAAGGTGCATGTGTTCTGTTAATAACATTCAATGCAAAACATGACTTCTACAAATAGTCCTCGTTCTTTCCCATTTGGGTATTCAATAGGAGAAGATTGTGTTTTGTCGAAAGATTTAGCTTCCATGTTGGGCTTTAAATATACATTTATCATCCTTTAACAGCATTCTATAACTTAGTTAAATAATTCTCCCTTTTTCATCAAAAAGTGTGGATAAGAATTTCACTTTCAAAATACAAAAAGGAAAAGAAGACCCAAAGATGTGTAATGCTGGAATCACCAAAAGGGATCACAATTCACTAGAAAATGCTTGCTTCTTTGTATGCGCGCTTCTGCTATTTGTCTAACTTTTTCTAAAGGAGCATGTTTAAGCTGTTTACAGTGATTTTTTTTGCTTTTGTTTCTGTTATCAGTGTACTCCCTTATGAAAACACCAAGCCAAGACTTGTAACCTCCTTGTCTTATTCTTCATGGATGCTCTGCTCAATAACATTTCAATTTCTTGTACTTAAACTAAATATTTTTAGTTTTGTTTTATTAGTTTCTTAAATTCCACTTAGTCTTGCAACTACAGATGTACCAAACCACTAAAAATCTTATCTGAGCATTCTCTAACTCGAGCTTTATCTTGTTTTATAACAAAGATATTTCACTCTTCTATTCAGCTGACAAAAGTTAAAGACGAGAAGATAATTCTCACAGAGTCGCTGCTAGCATCCATTTCTGAGGTCATGTCATCAGTAGTTGCTGTGGATGTTGAACAAGAAAATTTCATGGAATTGGGAAGCTATCTCCATCGTACATCTCCAGCAATTATGGAGTTGCGGGTGACAGAAAATGCCCCAGCAAATGCAACGGAGATTCTAGAGTCTTTATCCACTAATATTCAACATGCCAAGGAACTTGTTGCCAAATGCAGCAGCGGAGCTAGATCAATTATGGATGATGAGCTAAAAAACATCATTGAACAGCTGGAGGGAGTTATAAATGATATTGGAGAGGCTCTCAGCAAAATACCACCATCCACATTTCATAACCATGAATATGCTGAAACCGCAATCCGATCACTTTCAAGAGAGATGAGAAATGCTAGATTCCAAGAGAATGGAATTCAACAAAGTGACATGGTCGAAACCAAGCTAGAGAATCTCTCCTTGGAAGAGAAAGAAAGCAGTGAAGAGAAAAGCTTAGTTGCAATTTCTAATGAGGAGCCTCGAAGACTCGGTTCTCAGAAAGATGAAACACCACGGCTAGTAGATTTCCTTAAAGGGATGTATTATGGTGCACATGAAAATAACAGCCACTCTTTTAGCACACTTCCACAATTGGCAGAATACATAGAGCCTCTGTATGAGACCTTCTTCTGTCCATTAACAAAGAGAATCATGGATGACCCAGTGACGATTGAGAGTGGTGCAACATATGAAAGAAGAGCTATAGCTGAGTGGTTTGAGGAGTTTAAAGATGGTTCAGAGGCTTTAGTTTGTCCAATAACCGGGATGAAGCTACAGAGCAGAGTTTTAAACACAAACATCGCATTGAAGACCACGATAGCGGAATGGAAAGAAAGAAATGAAGCTACCAGGATAAGAGTAGCTCGGACTGCTTTATCATTAGCCGCCTCCGAGGCTATGGTATTGGATGCAATAAGAGACCTGCAAATCCTTGTTCGAAAGAGAAGATACAACAAAGAGCAAATGCATAATATTGGAATCACAAAGCTACTTACACAGTTTCTGGAACATGAGGACCTTAGAGTCAGGTGTGAAGCATTGGACATTTTGCGCTTATTGGTGGAGGATGAAGATGGAAAGGTTTCATTCTGACAACTTCATGCTCACATATTATTGGAGCTCAGTCCTTGGTAATGAGAGCAATATTCAAAAATAGAACATCTTCTTCATGCAAGAGGAAAATCTTCCATGGACAAAGGATCCACTTGCTGATTGCTAAAACCCCTTTTTTCCCAATAAAAAGAAATTTTTTTTGGCAACCATGTCCATAGAAATCCATACTTTCATAATCTTTTGATCCACCAAGTAGTTTTATGAGTGAAAAGACTTATTTAAGTAGAGCCATTCAGAGTTATCATGCTTATGTTTTCCGGCTGCTCCTATAATTGGAAAAAGACCAAAACCTATGACCACTGCTTTGCATAATAAAAAAAAATCAAATAGTCAGGGAACCATAACAGTGAAGCTCTTCCTCTTGCATGAAAGAAATCTGGCTCTCATTTTTCCAGGACAGAGCAACATTAACATAATTTTTCTTGAGAAAAGTATTGTTGACATAATTTAAATCTGCTAATAAGCTAAAAAGATACAACCAATGCAGTAATAATTGATTTTCAAGTCAAATATGAACTTAAAAAAATAGAGCAACAGCAAGAGAAGTAATAAAACAATTCATAATTACAGTCCATAAAGTTATTATCTCTCTTTTTCTTAAAGCAGGTTATAGCCATTCAGCATTATGCATCATTGGCAGAATTAAGCAAAGCCTGATCGTAAATGGTCATCAAGATGTTCTGCACCTTCACTCAAAAAAAAGAAGGGTCTAAAAGAAGCCAGAAATAACCAAAACTATAAAAGAATTGGTAATATGAAAGAAAAGAAACACTCCAAGAAGAAACTAGTTTGTCCAAGAGAACACTTTATCAATGAATAAATGTAGGACAAACCAACTAGTCAATTAGGTCTTTGTTCCTAAATATATTCTCATTAATGGCTTCATAATTTTCAGGACATCATTGCAAAAACGAAAGCCATTGCGGAAACAATCAAGATGCTGTCAAGCAACCATTCCTCAGAAAGGCATGCATCTCTTTCATTCCTGTTAGAGCTTTCAAAATCTGAACTCCTATTGGAAAACATTGGATCTACAGCTGGGTGTATACTGATGCTGATTACGATGAAATATAATGAGTCTACCGATGCATTTGCTGCTGAGAAAGCTGCAGAAACACTAAAGAACATGGAGAAATGTCCAAAGAATATCAAGCGCATGGCACAAAATGGCCTCTTAGAACCCCTTCTGACCCATCTTGTTGATGGTAAATTCCATAACCCACTCTTTATTTCCTAATACATTTGTCAGTGCATGAATATCCAATAAAGGCTGGAAAACAAAGCATACAATTAGGTGATAAAAAGAAGCAGCTGACATCTGATGGTAAAGGATCACATGCTCCTTACCACAAGGTGCAGAATTAACATGGCATGTACTAGGTCTTAATTAATTCTGAATAATAGGGTGCAACTCTTATATATGCCAAAATGAGGCAACTATAAAGACCATGTTATGCAATAACAATGACATCCACCTTAGTTTATCAGTTAGAACTACCTTCCACCAAATTTATCTTGGATGCTTCACCTTTGAAGTACCTTTGAAGTACGTCTGACAATTGGACATGGCACTTCCTTTTGTAGAAATTCTAATTCAAAGGTTTGGAGTATCTATTGTTTTATAAAAATCTTATAATTATGTTCATTAACCTGCACATTACAAAACTCACACCTACTTAGATTAATGATGCAATGGCACTTCTCATCCAATCTTTCAATATTTGGAAATAAACAGCATTAAATTTGATATGCTACATATTTTACATACTTTTAGAAGTTTTCATGTTGGACACCTGATATAGCACATGATTTGCCTGCCACAATGCAAGTTTAAACTCAGCTGAACTCTTAGATGCCGGATTGCCATCTTGAGTGAAATATCAACTAGGTTCAACATTTTGATAGGCAAGCAAAACAAATCTTAGGGGAGGCAAAAAATCGGTACTCACAACATATTTGGGAGTATAATTTGTATAAAATAGTGCTAGTGAAAGCAGGATTGTCACAAAACATATGTAATAATAATCTCAATGATCTACTTCCAATTATAGCATTATGCAAACACTCAACATTTTCTCTAACATCCTTCTTCCACGAACATACGAAAATAGGTTCAGAAGAGGTGCAGATGGAGATGGCGAGCTACCTCGGTGAATTTGTTCTCGAGCACGACATGAAAACACGCGTTGCAGAGAGGACCTCTGAGGCCCTGATCAAAATGGTCCACAGCGGGAATAGTTTGAACCGCAAGGCAGCATTCAAGGCTCTAGTCCAGATCTCATCCCACCACCCAAGCAGCAAAACACTCGTCGATGCCGGCGTGGTGCCAATCATGATCGAGGAGATGTTCACCCGCAGGATCCATAATGAGCCTATGGACTCCAAGGAAGAGGCTGCTGCGGTCCTTGCGAACATACTGGAATGCGGAATTGACCCTGAGAGCCTCCAAGTGAACAAGCATGGCCACACCATCACTTCCCACTACTCCATCTACAATGTTGCCCACCTGCTCAGGTGCTCCATGCCTGATGAGCTCAATGTGAACCTCATCAAAATCCTGCTCTCCCTGACCAAACTCCCAAAACCTTTTGTCACCGTGGTGTCAGTGATCAAAGAGGCCGAAGTGTGCCACACAATCATCGAATTCCTGAACTCCCCCATGGAAGAACTCACCATCGCCGCTGCAAAACTATTGATCACACTCTCAACCCACATGGGCCACACAATAGCAGAAGGCCTCTGCAAGACTCAGGGCCAGCCGGAGAGTCTGATCATGGCGTTCGACGCCAACCGAATCACAAAGAAGCATGCTGTATCAGTGAATCTATTAGCGAAACTCCCATACCAGAGTCTGACACTCAATCTAGCCATTGTGGAACAAGACATAGTTCCTATAATCCTAAACAGAATACGAGACATCCAAAAAGGCGAAACAAGAGCAACCAGGTACGCAAGTATCTACCTTGAGGGTCTTGTGGGCATTCTGGTGAGGTTCACCACCACCCTCTATGACCCGGAGATTCTCCACATGGCCATAGAGCAGAATCTAACATCGGTGTTCACAGACCTGCTGGTGAGGACTGCAGGAAGTGATGAGGTCCAGAGGCTGGCAGCAGTGGGGTTGGAGAATCTCTCCTCTCACTCCGTCAACCTCTCAAAGCCCCCAGAGATAATGAGGTCTAAGAGGAAGAGCTTCCTAGCCAAGTGGTTCAGCCTGGGCTCTCAGAAGGATGGAAGGAGGGGGAAGAGGATACAACTTTGCCCGGTCCACAGAGGGGCCTGCTCTCCAGCCACCACCTTTTGTCTATTGGAGTCCAAGGCTGTGGAGAGGCTGATGGGGTGTCTGGAGCATGAGAACCCCAAGGTGGTGGAGGCAGCTCTCTCAGCCATTTGTACATTGCTGGATGAGAGGGTGGATGTGGAGAAGAGTGTGGAGGTGCTGAGTGAGGTGGATGCAGTGAGGCATGTCCTGGGGGTGCTGAGGGATCACAGAGAAGATGGGGTGTGGCAGAAGTCATTTTGGGTGATTGAGAGGTTTCTGATGAGGGGTGGGGACAGGGATACCAGTGATATCTCCAATGATAGGGTGCTGCCCTCTGCACTGGTGAATGCTTTCCATAGAGGGGACAGTAGCACCAAGCAGGTGGCTGAGAACATACTGAGGCATCTGAACAGGATGCCCAACTTCTCTGATAACTTGGTAAAGTGAGTAATTGTGTCATTCCAATGTAGAAAGAGAGACTAGTGGTTTGAAGTTGTCACTGTTTTGTGGATAATATACTTTGCTTAGGCTTGAGAGGAAAGGTTGTGAAAACTGTGAGATAGTGTTGGCACATTTGACTCACTAGTAGAGAAGCCAACAACCCAGCTGGCTTGTTTGCCAGGTATATTAGAGTTTAGATGCTTGTATTATGTACACATATTTTGTAAAAATAGTCTTCTCTGGCTTTCAGCTTCTTAACTTGGAAAAAGCTTAGGAGCTACCCCAATGTTCAGTTTTTCTGAGATAGATTTTTTTTGGTTTTTATTGCTAATAAATATTATTATCTTCTACAGGAAAGGAGAGAGATTTATCTGTAACGTGATTTTTAAAAATAAATTTTTAAGAATGTATCATTCAAGAACTGAATCCAGAATTTTTGGTTGTTAACAACAGGGGTATGATCCTTGTGGCAAAACCCAATTTTTGAGGGGATAAAAAACAATAGTTACAAGCATAACACCGGGAAATATAAACAGATGACTTTTGGCAGGCTTATCATCTCCAATTAATGTGGAAAATCTGTTGAAAATGTTAAATCAAATTAATGGGTTTTTTTTAACCTTTTGCTTTATGGCATCATATGTAATTTTCTGGTTTTTTAGTGTACGTAATAGTCTCTTTGTTTAACTCCCACTTTATGTAAAAAAAAGAAAAACCATCCCATAGGTTTTATGGTACGAGGGTGTGTCTTTTAAGTTCCTTTTTAAAAAGAAGAAGAGGGTGGTGAGAGCTTGGTAGGAGAAATCCCTCAAGCAGATTTTGTGTTAAAAGAAAGAAGACTATAAGAAAAAAAGACATATTCTTAGTTGCTGATTTTCTGCACATTTGTAAGTTATATTTTCAGTTTTTCAAGGTTGAAATAAAGGATTTTTGAAGTGGATTTGAATCTATCTTGTGCCCTATTGTTCAGCTCTATTTTCTATTATTATTTGATGCTATTTGTATGTTATTAGCATCTATTTTGCTCCAACAAAATTGGTATCAGAGCTTGGTGTGGTGATTTGGTGGTTGCCTTGTACTTGGCTTGCATCTAGGGTTTGAAATTGAGGCTTTTTGAAGAGTATTGAGTTTGAGCTTGATATTGGTGTAATCTTTAATTAAAATGGAGAGTAATATGCTTCCTATTCAACTTCCTAATTAACTAAGAGAAAATATAATCGTTGGAGTATTCAAATTAAGGTTTTGTTAGAATCTCAAGATTTATGGGAGATAATTGAAAAAGGGTTTAAAGAGCCTAGCTCACCATAAGAAGAAAAGAGGCTCACCGGAGGTCAAAGAAATATTCTCAAAGAGTCAAAGAAGAGAGATAAAGCTTTATTTACTCTCTACTAAGTCATTAATGAAGCTAATTTTGAGAAAATTTTTAATGCCAAAACTTTAAAGGAGTTGTGGGAAATTCTCAAGAATGCTCATAGGGGTATTGACAAAGTTATGAAGGTGAGGCTCCAAATTTTGAGAAGAGAATTTGAGGAGTGGAGCATGAATGAGTCAGAGTCCATTTCGGATTATTTTTCAAGAGCATTGTCAATTGCGAATGAAATGAAAAAAAATGGTGAGGAGATTGATGATGTTAGGGTGATGGAGAAAATTTTGCGTTCTTTGACCCTAAAATTTGAGCATGTGTTGGTAGTTATTGAAGAGGCAAAAAACTTGAATACTATGACAATTGATCATTTGATGGGAATGCTACAAGTTTATTAGCATAGATTGAGCAAGAAGTCTTCTAGTTCTTTAGAACAAGCTCTCCATTCCAAGCTCTCTTTGTAAGATGTCAAGGAAGAATGCCATGTTGCTAGTACTCAAAGAGGCCAAGGTAGAAGCTATGAGAACCAAGAAAGAAGTTATAGGGGTTGTGGAAGAGGTTACGGAACCAAGAAAGAAGATTTAGTAATCAAGGAAGAAACTTCGGTTATAGGGAAAGAGGTGGAAGGCATGGTGGACGAAGCCAATTATCATTCCCTCCAAGAGGAAAGTCAAGAGGGAATTTCAACCATCATTTCAATCAACAAAGCTTTGACAACAGAAATGTGCAATGCTTTAATTGTCACAAGCATGGGCACTATAGCAATGAATGTTGGACAAAGCAAGGCAATGAAGTTGGAGAGCAAGCTAATATCATTGAGAAAGAGAGTATTAATAGGTGACTTCTACTTTGTTGTTGGCTCATAATGGAAATAAGAAGAATGAAAAAAATGCATGGTATCTTGATACCGGTGCAAGCAACTACATCACGGGGAAGAAGGAATTATTTGTTGACTTAGATGAAAGTATGCAAGGCTATATTACTTTTGGTGACAACTCCAAAATTTTGGTGCAAGGTAAAGGTACTATTCTCATCAAACTCAAGAATGGAAATCATGATTTTATTTTCGATGTCTATTATGTTCCAAATTTGCACAGAAATTTTTGGGGCTTGGGTCAACTTTTGGAATTACAATGTTAATATGAAAAACCGCTCTCTTACCTTGTGGGATAGTCATTGTAATTTAATTACTCATGTAAAAATGTCATATGGTAGAATGTTTTCTTTGCATATTCAACATGATGTACTAAAATGCCTTAGCTCCATTACACATGACGATTTTTGGTTGTGGTATTTGAGATTTGGGCATCTTAACTTTGAAGGTTTGAAGCTCTTGGTTACAAAGAATATGGTGAAGGGGTTACCACTCATTGAACATCCACATCAAGTGTGTGAAGAGTGCATTCTTGGCAAGCATAAAAGATCAAGAATCACTAAAGAAATGAGATGGAGAGCATCAAAACCATTAAATCTTATGCACACCGATATTTGCAGCCCTTTGAAGCCTATGTCAAATGGCAAGAATCGGTATTTTCTTATTTTTATTGATGATTTTAGCCGAAAGACTTGGATGTATTTCTTGAAAAGAAAATTCGATGCATTGGATAATTTCAAAGAGTTTAAAGCTTTTGTTGAGAAACAAAGTGGTTACCAATTGAAGGTTTTGAGATTCGATAGAGGTGAAGAGTATACTTTCGATCTCTTTGAAGATTAATGTAAGAATAATAGGATTATGCATCGAGTGGCTCCATCCTACATGCCTCAACTTAATGGTGTTGCTGAAAGAAAGAATCAAACAATCTTGAACATGACAAGGAGTATGTTAAAAAGAAAAAGAATGCCTAGAGAATTTTGGGCCGAAGCAGTTGCATGTGCCGTCTACTTATTGAATAGATGCCCTACAAAGAGTGTTCATTTAAAGATGCTGGAAGAAGCTTGCAGCTCTTTCAAGCCAAATGTCTCTCATTTTAGACGATGCATTGCATATACTAAAATTTCGGAGGTTAGAAGGATAAAGCTTGGTGATAAAGGTGAAAAATGCATCTTTCTTGGTTATGGTGGGCAAGCAATGGGCTACAAGTTGTACAATCCAATTACAAAGAATGTGTTCATAAGTCGAGATATTGTGTTTGAAGAAGAAGGCATGGAGGATTGGAACCAAAATGAGACTATTTTGGTTGAGCTACAAGTTGAACAAGACGAAGTGCCAAGACAAGTTGAGAATGAGCTACAATCACCTCTTCAAGGGTCCCCTTCTTCATCATCATCCTCATCATTGGGGAAAAGTTCTAATGAAATACCGCTCAAAATAAAAAGCTTGACAGAAGTTTATAAAGCTAAAGAGAATCAAGATGGTAATCTAAATTTGTATTGTTTTTTTATAGATTGTGATCTTATATGCTTTGAAAAGGCCATTCAAGAAGATAAGTGGAAGAAAGCAATGGATGAAGAGATCAAGGCAATTGAGAAAAATGATACTTGGGCTTTGACAAGCTTACCACAAAAAAAAAATATCAATTGGTGTGAAGTGGGTGTACAAGACACAGAAAGATGTAAAAGGAAAAGTTCAAAGATACAAAGCAAGGTTGGTAGCAAAAGGTTATAAGCAACAACCTGGAGTTGATTTTGGTGAAGTATTTGCTCCCGTTGCTCAGTTAGAGACTATTAGATTGGTTCTTTCTTTAGCCGCTCAACACAAATGGAAAATCTATCAACTTGATGTAAAATTGGCTTTCTTGAATGGCTTTCTTGAAGAGGAGATTTATGTAGACAACCTTTGGGATATGTTAAAGTAGGTCATGAAGACAAAGTGTACAAATTGAAGAAGGCTCTTTATGGGTTGAAGCAAGCATCGAGAGCATGGAATGCAAGAATTGACAAGTATTTTTAGGACAATGGCTTTGAGAAATGTCCTTATGAGCATTCTTTGGATAAAAAGGTAACTACTAATGCAGATGTATTGATTGTGTGTCTTGTTAGCAATATATCTCCTAACTAAATAAATAAATCTATAAATTCAATTAATAAAAAATCTTAAAGGAAATAATATACATGCATATCATTCGGCATCCAAATAATTCTATTTTAATACAAAATAAATCTATTCTAGCACAAAGTAAATCTATGCATTTAATAAGTTTATATCATAGAATTTCAAATCCTACCAATCTACTAATATTAAATTAAAAATAAAGGTAGAAGAAAGTAGCCTGATTGAAAGCATGTCGAAGCGCGTAGACGCTGTCCCAAAGAAGTATTTGCCCCCACGTACGGGTCACCCGGCAATTCTTCTCGGAGATACGACGACCCTATAACCTCTTCTTCGGCACGTCTCGGAAGAAGTCAAAACGAACCCGATCGGACTTGCAGATCCAGCAAAGAGCAGTATGAAAAGAATAAAATAAAACTGAATAAAAATGTAAAAATGAAAATCGGAAGTGGCTAAGGGGAAGAAGAATTTCTCCAGAGTTTTTCTACTATTTTTCTATATTTTTTCGTACCCCTAAAGAGATGAAATGGAGGGGTTTATATAGGGATTTAATCGGGGGCAATATGGTCTTTTCGGCGGACGCGTCCGCGCCTTCCGCGGACGCGTCCGCGCAACGTGCGCCAACGGGCGCACGCATCCCATTTAATGCAAACGAAAACGCCCGTTGGCGTTTTCGTTTTCAAACGAGCACGCGGCCGCGGCCGCGGCCGTTTCCAAAGCGTAACGCCCGCTGGGCGTTACCCCCCTTTTTTTTTTCCTCTCAAACGCGCACGCGGCCAAATTTCGGGCCGCGTGCGCATTTAAATTTTTTCCAACAATCCCCCACAAAAATTTAAATAATTTTAAAATCAAAATAAAATGCTGGATATCTTATATTATGTAATAGGTGTAGGTACCTTTCGGTTTGAACCTTCACTTAGTGACAATTGATTACATCTGTGGAGCCAAGGTGGTCTTAACCTTGAACCTCGGTCCATGGCTCAGATTAAATCAACAGCACACATAATATAGCCCGATCTGGGTTCTAAGCGGGTTGCGCTATTATGGCCATGCGCAGGTATCTTTCATGTGCTTTTTAGGAAATCGCCCATTTCCCATAATC